>NC_132780.1:143552829-143854579 GCF_048418805.1 Vulpes vulpes
TTTAGAATTGCAAGGCTTATGGGCAAAGGATCAACTTCTTCCCTTTCTGTTTGTACCAGAGCTTCATCTTTTACATATTAACAGTTTTCCCAAACTGTATTTTGATGTCAATATGTGTACAGACAGTGGAAAAAATAAAATTAAAAAAAATATGTTTAAAATAAAATTTTGGGGTCCTGGGTACCTAAATCAGTTAAGCATCTGATTCTTGATTCTTCCTCAGGTCATAATCTCAGGGTCCTGGAATCAAGCTCTGCAACTGGCTCTGTGCTCAGCAGGGAGTCGGCTTGAGGGTTCTCTCTTTCCTTCTCCATCTGTCCCTCCTCCTCCTTGCTCTCTCAAATAAATAAATAAATCTTTTTTTTTTAAAGATTTTATTTATTTATTCATGAGAGACACAGAGAGAGTGAGAGAGAGAGAGAGAGGCAGAGACACAGGCAGAGGGAGAAGCAGGCTCCTTGCAGGGAGCCCGATGCGGAACTCCATCCCGGGATTCCAAGATCACGCCCTGGGCCAAAGGCAGGTGCCAAACCACTGAGCAACCCAGGGATCCCCTAAATAAATAAATCTTAAAGAAATAAAAACATTTCAAAAGTAAGATGAGATTGGCACCTGGATGACTCAGTTGGTTAAACATCAGACTCTTGGTTTCAGGTCAGGTCATGATCTCAGAGTTGTGAGACTGAGCCCTGCATTGGGCTCTGTGCTGGGTGTGGAGCCTGCTTAGGATTCTCTCTCTCCTCTCCCTCTGTCCCTACCCCCTACTTGCTTGCTCTCTCTCTCAAAAAAGAAAAAATTAAAATGAGAAAACATCAAGATGCATGTGATACATGTTACTCAATTGTCAGACATCTGTGACTGTCTTATGTTTTAGTGGGACATGCTTTAGAAAACTGTGCCCAATATAACAATTTCAAAATTGTCCCCTGGAGATCCTAAGGCTTGAGGTTCCAAGTTTTGCAACACCTAGGAAGAGAGCAGTATCTCTGATTAGAAATCTTGTGATGAATACCTGGAGAAATGCTTCCAAAATGCTCGAAATAGTGGTTTATTAATTTAGGTCAAACAAATATAATACAGTGTTTGTTTAAAAAGATCTTCAACAAAGCATCTATATTTCCCTGTGACTGGTGCTCCTTTATGATTCAGGACTTCTCTGACCATCAGATCTAAAGTTTTTTTTTTTTTTTTTTGCCCCCTTCACATTTCTTGAGTCAATTTCTATCATATAATCCTGTTTAGCTTCCCTTGTAGCATTTAATCATTACCTGAAATCATCTTGTTATTTTGTCCATACTTAGAATGTGAAATTCCTCAGAGTTGACTCTTATTAATGTTTCCAGCAATTACTATGATGCCGAGTTTCTATGAAAATTGTTTCATTCATTCATGTATTTATTCATTCAGTAAATATTTACTGAATATGTATCGTATACCCCAAACCATTCTAGTCTGGAAGCAGTAGTCAGTAAAACAGACGTCTGTCTGTTCCTCAAATTGTTTGAATATTGAATATAAAATATACAATTTAAAAAATTGAATAAGACTGCATTTCCATTGGGAATAGAGTATCTTAAACCACTGTAATTATTGCCGAAAAATTCAAGTTGTCAGTAATTAATTACCTAATTCTGTAAACATGAATTTCCATATGACTTGTTTTCTTTGTAGTTTGTTGTCATTTGCTGAAATTAGAAGGGCCAGCAGGGTTCCTGGGCAGGTCAGTTGGGTCAAGTGTCCAACTCTTGATTTTGGCTCAAGTCATGGTTTCAGGATGGTGGGATGAGCCCCACGCTGGGCGTGGGGTCTGCTTAAGATTCTCTCTTTCTCTGCCCCTTCCTCACTCTCTCTCTCAAAACAAATAATAAGAATAATAACTAACTAACTAACTAAATAAATAAATAAATAAATAAATTAGAAGGGCCAAACGTCTATTTATATTACCTTCCTGCCAACCAGCCTGTGGCAGTGGAAACTACTTCTAATAGTGGAGACTATTACTTCTATTTAACACATGAGGAAATTGAGGTTATGGAAATAATTTACCCAAGACATTTAATTTGGAGATAGGTAGTATCTGGATATAAGCCCAGAGGCTCTGAAATTAAAGTCCATATCCTTTTCTACCATGCCTACTGCCTTCTTGTAATATTAGTATAGCCCAACAGTTATTAATAGGGGAAAAAATCAAAAGCACCAAAAATGATTAGTCAACAGGATTTTTGTGTTCTATTTAGTAACCAGGTGACTTCTGATTTTTTTGTGTGTGTGCTTATGTTCCATTTCTGAGCTCTGGGCATTGTATCTTCTGACCTCCCAAAGACCCTGCCAGAATGTAAGGAGGTAGCTTGTGCCACCTCAGAGGCAGTGACTTCGGCATTTCTGGCACCTCCTATTTTCCTGATGAATAAGACTGAGCAGCACATTTCATTACCTGGATGCTGTAAGAGGAAGATAAAACCAACAAAGGAGCTGAAGAAAATCATAGACATGATGGAAGCAAGGAGAAAAAAGCAAGCTTAAAATGAGCCAAATTTAGAAATCATTTGGAGTTTCATTGTTCAAATTATGGAATTTGTCTTGTTTTCCAAGAGCCCAAGTTCTGCCACTAACTTGATGTGTGAGCTGATCAGGTCTCTATGCCCTTCTATGTGTCAGCTTGGCGACACTATGGAGTGTCAAGTCAGTCTTGGACTGCTGACCTCGGATGTCCTTAATGTGAGATAATCAGCCCTTGTATGTGTATATCACTGTTACTTTGAAACTTTCCATATGTGCACCCAAATATAATGCAAATTGAGACAACTGACGTACATTTTTATTTTTTATTTATTTTTTCATTTTTATATTTTATTGATTTGAGAGAGAGAGAGAGAGAGAGCATGAGTAGGGCGGGGGAGGGACAGAGAGAGAGGGAGAAGCAGAATGACTTCCCACTGAGTGGGAAGCCCAACTCAAGGTTCTATACCAGGCCCCTGTGATCATGACCTGAGCAGAAGTCAGATGCTTAACGGGCTGAGCCACCCAGGCACCCCATGGTGTACATTTCTAGCATTAAAAAAGTACATCTCAAAAGAACTCCATGAGAATTGACTGAACACTCAAAGAAGTCAAAAAGTAGTGATGGAAATAGTGATGAAGAAAGGGAGAAGGAAAAGGAAGGAAGAGAGGAAGAGGAAGCGCCAAAGGAAAACACAAGAAAAAGTTTCCTTTCAAATATAGACTGAAACTCTTTATTTGACATTCAAGTACTATTTGTCAAGCTGAACATCTTTGGAGGTCCCCTTACCCATCGAATACAATTTTTTCCCAAATATTTCATTATTACATTTTGTTGTAATCCCCACTAAAACCCATAAAACTAAGGTTCAAAGTTCCTATTGCATATCATAGGCTAGTTAACATTTTTCTCTTTCAAGTTAATTTGACCAAACACATGGTTCATTAACTAAACTTTATTAATTACTACTCACTAATCCTGGTATTGCGCCAAGGTTTACTCTTTCCTCACTGAGGCCAAAATCTGCTGGGGGGTTCTGTCTGACTTCAATAGTTCTTTCAAGCTTCAAATCAAACTCTCTTCCCTCTGCCTCCTTGATGCCCCAGTGTGGGGTTAGTTGGTCCTCTCACTTGTCACAGGTCCAATCCTGTCCACAGCCAACTTGTTAGAAGGAGCTGTGGTAGGATGATAGCCATTCCCTGGAAGACGATGCTCACACCCCTGCTCAACCCCAGTGCTTACCACACTGATATTCAGTGAGGGCATATGATTTGCTTTGGCCAATTAAATGGGAGGAAAATAAAACTTGAGAAAAAGAAAGGTTTCTGTTTACCACAATCCCCAAATTGGGAAAAGATTCTGGCAGAAGGAAAGAAAAGGTGAAAGGGGAATAAGCAAGAGAGGTGACAGGGGAAAGTAAAAGGGTGGTGGCCTGATGTGAAGGGGCCAGCGGAAGAGAAGGGTCAGTGTCTGAAGATGACCCAGCCTCCTCTCTATCAACACCATGCATGAGCCACAGCCAGGGGCCAAAGAGGAGCCAACCTGATGTTCCCACCTTGTGAGCCCCGTACATCTGTACTCAAGGGTCACACTAGCTTTCCTTCCTGCTGGTATAGGATGCAGATTGTCCTTAGCAGCAGTCAGCAATGATGGCTATTTGTCAAAGAGGAGGGTGATCCTTGTTTGAGCCCTGTGTCTGCTTCGGCCAAATCTGACTTGTTTTGTTGGAGAATCCTCTACCCTATACCCCACTGGCAGCAGGTGTACAGCTCAAAGCACTCATAAACCCCATGGAGCCCAGCAAGCTTGCAGAGTGGAGCTAAACGGTAAAGGGCAAGCCTTTACACTTGGGACTTGGGTGGGCTAACAACATTCAGCCTGAAAGCCTCCCTCAACTGCAGTGTGGTCACACAAATCTTTGTTGAACTTGAACTTACGTCTCTAATCTTCTGGTTTAGCAGCTGTCTTCAGGTTCACCTGCCTACAGATGTCTAAACTAATTAGTTATTTAGCAATAACTAATCCTTGGTTTCATTTGCAGCTTCCACTGCCTGCAATGACCCCATTGAGTCCTTTCATACCTGCAGTCAGTCCAGTCCTGGCTCTGCCATCCTCCTCCACTTGCCAGGCACTTCGCTCTGCAGGTGAGGCTCTCCCAGGCTGAAGAATTAGAGAGGACTTAATCAACCTCTAAGCATGTAACAATCACAAATTTGCACTTGTGCTCTCTTCTTTACTAGAGCAGGAGCTCCGGGCAGGAGCTCTAGAGCTCTAGAGCTCTAGTAAAGGGGGAAAGAAAACGCAAAGCAAAGAAAAAGAAAAAGAAAAAGAAAAAAGAAAAACCTGGTAGGGTTTCACATGAGAAACCTTGATTTTCCAAATCAGAGGGAAATAATCCAGTGCTTCCATTCCAACCTTATTCTTTTTTGGCTTTTGAAGCTAGCGCTTGTGTTTTTATTAATTTGCACCAAATGGATGCTTAGCAACAATCAAACACACTGCATTAAATATAAAACAACTTTCTGAAGGAGTTTGGAATCACAAAAACAAGCTCATTGGGACACAGCTCTTGAAGACCCATATAAATAGAACATAAACGTTTGAAGGATATATAAAGCTATTTCACCACATTCCATTTATTGGTGGATGAAATGCAGTACATCAAATCAGATAAAATTTCAATTGGGTTTAAATTAATTTCGTTTCATTTCATTTTATGGTACTTGCACTCCACACTAAGAAAACTCAGTTTAGTTTTCTTCATGGCATGGTAACAGAAATAATTTTCAAGTGATGTTGAAGTTTATTTAAATCTGATTCAAAGGACAGCACAGCATTTAAATTGTATTACACAATTCTTATGTAAACACATGAGGCTGGATATCTGCTGGAACTAACAATCTCCAAATTTTAGTGACTTAACACTGAAAAGTTTACTGTGTACCTTCTTTACACAGTTGGGCTTTGAGGGGGGAGGTGACCTTTCTCCACATACTCATTCAGGGACCTGACTTCTTCCATCTGTGGCCTCACCATCCGCTGGGGCCTCAGAGCCATTCACTGAAACCCAGATGGAGGTAGAGAACAGAGTGGTACATGGAAGGTTTTTACTAGGCTCTGCCTAGAAGTCTATCATTCATGTCAAAATTCCATTGGTCAGAACTCAGTCATGAGGCCATGCTGAAGTGCAAGGAAGGCTGGGAAATGTAATGTGATGTTTCCCAGAGCAAAGGACAAACGGTTTGGTGGAAAAGTGTCTGGCGATCTCAGGGAAGAGGGAAAAGTCTCCTGGCTTGGCAAAGGGAAACCAGAAACAGGAGAAAGTGGCACTGTATGAAGGGAAAAGGCACAAGGCAAGAGGTCTGCAGTTTTGACTTTTGTCTTTCACATGAAAGATGTGGCTCACAACAGGAGAGCCTCCTCTGGGTCCCGGAAGGTGTGGCTACGATGCCCCCCGCTGGGAGGTGACACGTTCTCCAGCCACTCTGGGATTCTGACAGTGGCCGTTCATTCTGCAGCCACCGTGTTTAATGATGCTTTGTTTTCTTTTTCTGTATTGAAATGTACTCATATAATCTCATGATAAGGAAGCATGCCCCGTATTTCAGAAAGTCCCAAGAATATGTGGTGTATCTGTGTGTGTGTGTGTGTGTGCGCGCGTGCATGTGTGCTGGTGGGCTTAATAATGGATGGCTGTTGAGAAGGGAAGCAGATGGTGAGCTGAGATATGGCAATAAGTGCAGTGTTTCATAGAAACAAACTGCCTGGGGGAACTGATAGAAGGTTGAACGGACTTCTCCCCCCAACTACACTATCAAGCATAATAAATGCTAGTTATTGCCTACTAACGGCTGTTTTGTTGGAAATGAATCCAAATTCAATTCATTCTATAGCCATCTACTGCACTTGACATCTACCGCACATAGATTCTGGACACTTGGTCCTGTGGGTTAATGGAATGTTGATAGAAGTCAATAGATATTTGCACAGTGAAATCACTGAAGCGTCTTGATATCATGGCTGGCAAGCTGGACAAAGTGAATGCTTCTTACTACTCTCCTTTCCCTGATTATATGTTATTCTTCCCAATGACAGCAGTGATAGGAAGTATGCAAAGATTTAGCAAAAACTGTTTTTTTTTTTTAAGGTAAGAACTAAAAATGCACTAAATCAACCTCCTGGTGGACAGAAATGCTCCGTGATACTTAAAATGTCTCAGATATGCTTGTGCTTATAAATTACTGGAAATGATGACTGCTTATTTAGTGTCTAGAGGTGTGGGACTTTGAAAAGCCTTAACACAGTATCTGAACCACCTGTGAGACTCACTTCTTTGGGGTAAAGTATGGACAGCAACTGGAAAAGGAGGCAAATCTAAAGTTAGCTCAGATCCTGGAGTCAAATGCTTAGATTGAAATCTGGCTTACCACCGGCTGCCCGTGTGACTTAGGAAAGTTATTTGATCCTTCTGTGCCTCAGTTTCCTCTTTTGAAAATGGAGAGAATGTTAGTACCTACATCATAGATCATAGGATTGTAATGGGAATGTGATATTAGAAGAGCTCTTGGGAGAGAGATAGTCTGACTTTTTTTATTAATGGGGACATCCTTGTGCTTCTCTCCCCCCCCCCCCACCTCTCTCTTACCCAGGGGCTAACAGGCTCTTGGCTCATTTTAGATGAATGAATAAATGAATGAATCAATATCCTCAAAGGTACTTTATTGAATGACATTATGACATAGAAAAACCTCAGCAAAATCTCGATGTGTAGAGTCTTACACATTGGGTTGTGGTTTTGGGGTTCATCTAGAAACATTTTTATGAGGTGTAGCCCATTTATGTTTCAGGTCCTGTCACATGGGGATAATGCCTCGTTTTTATTTGATTTTGTACTTGTTTTTCCTTTTGGCCAGATACAAATTAGCACAGCATGGGAAAAGAATGTTGGAATGTTAGACGAGTCTTTTTGTCCTTTATGTTTGGTTTTGGTCTTCACTCAAAAAAGAGCATGTTCACAGAAGAGGCAGTTGTGGGATTCACTGTGGCCCCTTCCACAAGAGTAAGCAGAGGAGAGACATCTCTACATGTCCAATTAGAGAAGAACCAAAGTCTGTCACAGCAAGTGGACTGAGAAGAATGTGAAGGACGTGGGTCTCAGACAAGAGGTTTGTTTGTCTAAAACTGAAGTAAGAAGCCATCTGTGACAGGAAGAGCAGAGTGGCAGTGTTTACAGCTACGGGAGAAAAACACAGTGGGGTTCCTGAAAATATGACAGCTAGAAATTTCCTAGGTCTCTCAGTGCTGAGGGCTGCAGTGAATATTGACTTCGATTTGCAGGGGAGGGTATGGGGCCAAGAAGTTGATCCAGAAACTTTTATTTTAGTTTTTAAGATTTTGTTTATTTATCTGACACAGAGAGAAAGCAAGCACAAGCAGGGGTTGGGCCTAGCAGGGAGCCTGATGTGGTGCTCAATTCGAGGATCCCGGCTGGGATCATGACCTGAGCTGAACGCTTAACCCACTGGGCCACCCAGGCGCCCCTGATCCAGAAACATTTTAATCATTATAGCATCTTATTGCCATATGGCACTTGATAGGTAGCAGAGTTCACAAAGTGATTCAGTCTAAACTCTGTGAGGTGGTTGTTGTAATTAGCCTGCTGGGAAATTATTGCTGTGAGAGACCAAGTAGTAAATGCACGAGCCAGCACTGGGATGTAGGAGTTTGAGTCTAAACTCAGTTCTTTCCATGGCTCCCAGCTGCCTCACCGCCCTTCCTCCTTTCATGACAAAAGATGCAGAAAGGCCTGTAGCTGTGGCTCATTTACCCCACAAATTCTGCCAATAGTGGGCACCTACTCAGACACTACCAAACCGCCATCAGTTCTTAAAATTTAGTTTTATGAGCCATCAAGGCCAACTCTTAAAGAACAGGGATAACTGAGTGTCAGGGACACTAATTAGAAAGAGCTTCTACTGGACTGGCAAAGGGTGAGGTGGCTGAGTCTGGGAGATCTGAGTGTTGAAGAGTTTGATGGAGGGACGCCTGGGTGGCTCAGCGGTTGAGCATCTGCCTTTGGCTCAGGGTGTGATCCCAGGGTCCTGGGATCGAGTCCCATATTGGGATCCTTGTGGGGAGCCTGCTTCTCCCTCTGCCTGTGTCTCTGCCTCTCTGTGTGTGTGTCTCTCATGAATAAATAAAAATTTAAAAAAAAAAAAAAGTCTGATGGAGATGTGAGCTCCAGGGTTTTAGCCATGCTGAAAGAGGCACAGAAACTGTAGGAAGTCATGGGACTTTAGTGGACAGCAGTGATGCCAGAAGCAGACTGGAAACATAGGTGACTAGGGGCACTTGTCCCTTTTTCTATGCACCTGTGAACATCCCTGATTTTACTGTCATGCTGGGGATAGAGGGTCCTCAAAATTAATTATTCATATAGAATTTTCAGCTGGCCCAAAAGAACAGGACCTCAGAATCTGGAACTGAAATGCTTTATAGAGTATTTAATAAGTTGTATTTTTGGTAGGGGGGTACCTGGGTGGCTCAGTTAGTTAAGCATCTGACTGTTGATTTTGGCTCATGAGATCAGCCCCACATCAGGCTCCTCACTCATAAGATTGAGCTCCAGTCTGGCTCCATGCTCAGCGGGCAGTCTGTTTGAGATTCTCTCTCTCCCTCTCCCTCTGCCCCTCCCCACACTTGCATACACTATCTCTATCAAGTAAATAAATCTTTTTTAAAAAGTTGTGTGTTTTGCACATTGCCTTGCATTCTAAAAGTCATACCACATCATTGCTTATTCTTTATAGTTTTATTGAGATATAATTGATATGCTATATAATTTACCCATTTGAAGGGTAAGAGTCAGTGGCTTTTCATATTTTCACAGAGATATATAATCAATGCCATACCCAATTTAAAACACTTTTATGAGGACACCTGGGTGGCTCAGCAATTGAGCGTCTGCCTTTGGCTCAGGATGTGATCTCAGAGTTCTGGGATCGAGTACCGTATCAGGCGGGATCCCCGCATGGAGCCTGCTTGTCTTCCCTCTGCCTGTGTCTCTGCCTCTCTCTGTGTCTCTCGTGAATAAATAAAATCTCTATCAAAAATTTAAAAAAATAAAAATAAATACATAAAACATTTTATGGCCTCCAAAGGAAACCCTGTGCCCCCTTAGCTGTCACTTATTCCATTGTCTCACCACCTCCTCTGCCTTCCCTGCCCAGCCCCCCCACCCCCAAGCTCCGGATAATCATTAATCTGCTTTCTCTCTTTGCAGATTTGCCTTTCTGGATATTTCATATAAATGGAATCATACAATGCATAGTCCTTTCTATCTGGCATCTTCGCTTGGCATAATGTTTTCAAGGTTCATCCACGTTGTAGCATTTACAGTATTTCATTTCCGTTTAGAATGGAGCAAAGAGGACTATAGGCATGAAAATAGAGAGCTAGATATCATTTCTGAGATTGTTCAGGTAGTCTAGTGTAGCTGTGGTGGCAAGCATCAGTGTTTCCTGCTCACACTCTATGTCTAGTGCAAATTTGGAGAAAGGATTCTTTCATCCTCATTGACACTCAGGGACCCAGCCTTCTTTTTGCTGCTAGCTTCCCCATTACAATATCAGGGAAAGAGGGTAATAAAGACAATTTATACTCCTATTTCCATGTTTCAACTCAGAATTGACACCCATCATTTCTGCTTATGGACCATTGACCCTAGTAAACTAGTCATGTGACCCTGCGTGACTATCCAGGCTCTGAGAAACTTGGAGAAGAGCCTGACATACAGCAGGCATTAAATGTCTCTGCCACACACAGCTCATCTAGTCCAGCATTTTCCAACGTGTACTGTCTCGGTCCCCGGGGCTCTGCAAAGGTGTGCACATAATGGCTCGACAAACAATGAAGTATAGTCAACTAACACTGATTTGGATTTATCAGCTTTTATCTGTTTTTACTGAGAGATTTACAATCAATGTGTTGAGGAATAAAAAGTTTTGCTGCCCAAAGAAGTTGGAAATTTACTTATTTGTTTCATTTTTGTCTTCTGAGAATCACTCACTTAAAATGTCTTGCCCACAGGGTTGTCTTCACCAGACACCGAACATCCTACATAGGCTTGCAACATTCTCCAGCTTGGATTTTAGCTTCTTAGGCAGTAAAATCAGATGTTAGGCTGATATTTCGAGTTATATGTCCTATACATGTTTTTTTTTTTTCAGTAACAACAATAAAAATCAAAGGAGAGTTTATATGCATTGTAAAGAAATCACTATACCCCTACTTTAGGTCATTTTAATATAATTTTTCCCAAAATTCCATGTTACCTGAAGACAAAGCTTAAACTAAGACTACTTGGTATTTAGCCAGTTCCTATCTCTGCCAGAAGAGAAAATCAGATCTACCCAGATCTTGACAAGCACTTGACAACAAAGTACTTTCTGGAAGTCTATCCAAAGGATAAGGACTTTGCCATCTTGTGCCTCCATGCAAGTCCACCCTTTAAGGACATGACTTCAAGTTCATCACCTGCAAACAAGGTTACTTCCCCACTTTCACTGTCAGCTTACCAATAGCATCTTCAAGCTTTCATTCCACTTCAAGCACTACCACTACCAGTGGTGATGGGCCAAAAACAGCTCAAAACTATTTATCATTTGAAAACCAGCTCCTGACGTACTGCTCAGCCTCCAATGCCTGAACATGCCACATGCATATTTGACCAGAGCTGCTCATCATGAGTTGGGCATTGCTATATTTACCAAGTATATTATCAGTTGGGCTCAGAAGCAATCCATTATACAAGGAATATGGTACGTTTGGGATCAGGTTTGAGCAAGTTCCAAAAGTCAGTTACATAAACAGGTCATCACCACTGTTAGGCTGATGCATCTTTCTCAATTCACACCTTTGGCCCATTGGGTAGGACCAGTTGACAGAGAAGAGAAAAAAATCTTGGGCCTGGATGACATATTGGTTGGCTTAATACAATGGAACAAACTGAATTCTACTCTACTCTGCTGTGTTCAAGAGAACTGTTCAAGAGAACAGCCAAGTTCAAGAACTTCAGTGGTAAGAGGAAGTTCTCCTACTGGGCAGAGTTTTGAGCAGTATATTTGGCCATGTACTTTGTGTGGAGAGAGAAATAGTCTGAGGTAAGAATATACATAGATACTTGGGCAATGGCAAAAGGTTTGGTTGGTTGATCGAGGACTGAAAGGAACAAATTTCGATAATGGTTGACAAGATGGAAGCTATCACTAAAGTTGCCACAGCCACTGACACAGCTGAATGCCTGACCTAGCAGAAGAGGGCAATACTGAGTTCTTAATATGCCATTGCTAAAGGGGGGAGCCAGCCACTTTGAACTCATTACCCTGAACAGAGCAGTGATTTAGGTATATAAAATGCCAGGCTAGGGAAATAAAGAGATATGGTATCTCCAAGTATATTTCTTTTACCATTATTTTATTTTAGTTTATTTTTTTTTAAATTTTTTTAAATTTTTATTTATTTATGATAGTCACAGAGAGATAGAGAGAGAGGCAGAGACACAGGCAGAGGGAGAAGCAGGCTCCATGCACCGGGAGCCCGACATGGGACTCGATCCCGGGTCTCCAGGATTGCGCCCTGGGCCAAAGGCAGGCGCCAAACCGCTGCGCCACCCAGGGATCCCTCATTATTTTATTTTTACCAATTTTATCAAAGGCCAGTGGATCTGCTTTGTCTGCATTTTTTTTAAAGTGCATAAACTTGTCAGCTAACATTTATCTTTACCAAGCAAGAATATGGAGATAAACACTAGCCTTGTGTAGCTGCAAATTCAGCTGAAGGGCATATTATAGGCCAGTACAGTGTTTCATTGTGGGCCTCAGCTGTTCAGGAAGACATATCTGCCCTAAGAAAATACCCGCCATATTTAGCAGACCCTGCTAGGTTATGGTCTGCAAGGCACAGATCTGCCGTGGACCTCTAACTGCTTTCTTCATCCTCTCCAGTTTCTAGACCTCAAACCTGCTAAGCTAAGCTGCAAGCTGGTAGCTAAGCTTCAGAATTGTTGTATTAGTCTGAAAGAGTTAATGTACTCCAGAGTACTTAATTTTCTCCTAGGGAGTCATCTGCTCATTGGTAGGAAATAGATGACTAAGCAATCATTATCATCTCCACAGGATAATTCTAGCACAGGGGAGCAAATAATCCAGAGGACAACATGCACACAAAGCTTATTTATTGTGAAATAAAGGAGGCAAGCAGCATTCTACTGAATATTAGAGGACAAATCATGACATCACTGATTACTCTGTTACTAATGTCGTATGTTTTCCCCCGGGGCATGACAGGATTTCTTTTTAGGATTTCAAAGTAAATATTCAGACAGAAGTCCTAAGTAATATACTTAAATGCTGTTGTTTGCCTTGACGTAACTTTGTGTTTCTACACGCAAAAATATTACCTCTTACCCTATAATTATTAACACCTTGAATCAAAAGAGTGCTTTCACCTTCATTAAAATACAAATCAACATATCAATCAGCATACCTTTCCTGAATAAACCTGATACAGAAGGTGTCCTAGGTGTAGTTCAGCACAGAATGAGTGTAAGACATGCTCTCTATCTGCGCAGGTCTTAGAAAGCTATCATTTTATTCATTGTTTCAGCACTAGTCATGTTTACTATAACAAGTTATTTAAGAAAGCTTAAGAATTCCAGTTACCAATTGAAAATCACATTAAGAAATTTTTAAAATATCCAAAAATTACTAATATTTTCTTAGAGTCTAAGATTTTAAGGCTTTTCCAAAATAGAAATTTAAGTGTGTTGCCTTCACAGTTTACCATGATTTTCATTCAAGTGGCATTATTTCTATTTAAAGTTTTAATACACTTATGCATGAAGCCAAATTACAACTCCTTAAGAAATGCATCTTTTTAAAATCATTTAAACATTTTCTATAAACCATATATTCACGTCTCCTATCAGTGAGAGTGATGTCAGATTCTTGGTCTACTCTTAAAGTACCAAACACATCTACCATTTAGACATTCTCTTGAACTAAATCTTAAAACAAAGTTAAACAGCATGTTTTAGTACAGCTCAGGTCTAGATGCTGCCAGGCTGGTGGACAGGGACAATCAGTCTTCCAGAAGGCTCTGGCCCTCTTTAGGCCCAACAGATGTCATTTTCTTTGTTTAAATTCAATTCGGCATTGTCCTTCTGGCTGTTGGACACCCACCAAATGAAGAAAACTCTAAAAGCGGAAATGCAGAAGAAATATAGATGTTAAGAGACATAAGCCAACAGTTTTAGACCAAAGGTTTACTCAAGTGTAATTACCTCTAAAAGTACAGTCTAGGTTTAAAAGACTGGAAGTGTTTGATGTGTCTGATAATGTCAAGCATCAATTTTAGCCTTCCATTCGAGGAACAGAACATATGCAAGCTGTTCTATCAGCCTTGAGGGTTGGGGGAAGATCAAGAGTAAGGAAAAAGGCATCAGTCCAATTTAAATCATCAGTCTATTGTCAAGTTTGAGTGCAATAAGGCACAAAATGGGCTTCTTAACAAGGAGATTCCCAGGGGAGGTGATAGAATGAGTTGCAGAGTTGCCATGGATTCCTTCAAATTGCAACCACAGATTTGTGGGCATGAAAAGTTGTGTTCTTTTCTAGAAAGGGATTCATAGGTTTCATGAGATTATCTAAGGATTCATGAGCCCCCAAAAGCCAAGACAGAACAAAACCAACCAGCCAAATAAGCAAAACTCCACTGTATTAGCAAATATGTACTTGCTTTTGCAAAAGAATTGAAGTTGGTCCATAAATGCTCAAAATGAATAGCCCTCATTGCCAGCATCTGAACATTGCTGCCTGGTCATGTATCTTGTAAAGCTTTATAGTATTTGCTTATTATTTGGTTCTTAACAAGAGTTAAAATTAATTTCCTAAGCACCTGTGAGATCAAATAAAACAAGGGGCTTCTGCAAAATTAAAATTGGGGATTCTAGCATTTGATTTTTGCTACTATGACAAGTATATTTCTTTGGGGAAGCTGATTTCTAAGCCCAGAGATGCCCCCATGCTTGACAAAAGAGTGTTCAGAACAGGATCTGACTACCTATACCCTCCCATCTCTTATAAGAGCCTAGTAATTCGAAGGCCATTTCCTGCATTTTTTGATCACCTCATTTTACAAGTTATTAACAAATTTAATAATTACATAATTTTAATTCATCTGTTTAGAATAAGAATTATGAAATAAAATTCCCTTTAAGACCATGAGACTTTACTCAGACATACTTTTTACAGACTGAGATAAAATTTCTTTTTTTTTCCCTTTTATTGGATATAGTATTTCTTTAAAAATGTTCTTAGTAGTGTCAAAACAGAAATAGGTAGGATGTGTGTAGATAGTATAATAAATATAACTAATAGAATTCTTAGCTAGAAGAAAATACTGGGCAAAATCTTGCCTGAGGAAGGTCAAGATTACTGATCCTTTGGGTTAGGTGTTACATGCTTTCAACAAATACCATCCTTCTAATCTGATAAGACATTCCTGAGTCCTCTCAGTGATGGGCAAATATTTGGATGGGGAATCAGTCCTAGGCAAAATTGTGACATCTAACTTGGTGAGCCAGGAACTGGTATTTTGTGAGAATATTCCAACTCTGATGTTCCTTTTGATAATAAAACTACACTTGTTGAGAATCTTTGTGAAAGGTTTTTTGATTTTCCTTTCATGGTAGGATTTTGAGGGCTCTTCATCACTGGTAGTTAGTTTACTCAAAATAGAAGTGCAAAAGAAATCAGGGGAAAGTGCTGAAATGTGCATATTTATGAGTAATATAATATTGTCTGTGTCACTTAGGCACTTACATAATTTCTATTGAAATGTCACCCAAGAGTTTTATTTATCCCTCCATACATTAGCCTTATTATATCAAGAGTAAATCAAAGCACAACATGCTATGTGAATAGCCTTGAAATTGCAATGCTTAATTTCTGAGCTTCACCCTCAGTTGAAACAGCATATTTTACCCAGAGTCTTCAAAATGACTTCCAGACATTTGAAATTAAATTGGACTTCCCCTTTTATTCCCAGGACAGTGGTCCTTAAAGTGTGTCATCTGGACCAGTAGCATCAGCAGTACTGGGAACTGGTTAAAATGCAAATTACTGAGCCCCTCCCTAGATGTCCTAGATCAGGAACTCTAAGAGTGGGGCCCAGTATTCTGTGTTTTAAAAAGCCCTCCACCCTCCAGGTCAGTCTGATGTTTGTACCAGTTTGAAAGCCACTGGTCTAGGAGGACAGACCTATAGAAACACAGAGGAGTTAAATGATTAGGGGGGATCCCTGGGTGGCTCAGCAGTTTGGCTCCTGCCTTTGGCCCAGGGTGCAATCCTAGAGTCCTGGGATCGAGTCCCTGGCTCCTGGTGTGGAGCCTGCTTCTCCGTCCTCCTGTGTCTCTGCATCTCTCTCTCTCTCTACATCTATCATGAATAAATAAATAAATAAATCTTAAAAAAAAACGATTAGGATATTCAATGGTCAGAGGTAGGAATAAGGTCATAGCCTTTTCATTTTTGTTTGCTGTCTTTACTGTTGCTCACTGCCTGTTTTCTTCAATGTCATTGCTTCCCAAATGGATCAAGGGCTATGACTTGCCTTCACAACTGATGGTTCTGTTTTTAACCCACAGACATGCCTCTCTAGGGAAACAAGCCTAACATCAAGGCCATATCTATTTAGCACAGGGAACATGGTCAAAATTGGCAAATTCATGGAGGTCCTCCTTAACACTGTAAGTGGTGGGAACACTGCTATTTGGTGCTGGTTTTGTGGTTACACGTCATACATTTCAGACCCAGAAGTAAGGGAATTAAGGGGTATCTTCTGAGTCTGGTGGCATGTAACACACCTGTTAAGATCAAACTTAAGTGAGGAAATTAGCAGTTTATCTCTAGTAATTAAAACCATTTTTAATGTAGAATTTATACCAAATTTGATACATTTTTAATGTATAAATGTATAAAATGTATAAAACCATTTTTAATGTAGAATTTATACCAAATTTGATACATTTTTAATGTATAAATGTATAAAATATATAAAACCATTTTTAATGTAGAATTTATACCAAATTTGATACATTTTTAATGTAGAATTTATACCAAATTTGAAAACCATGATATTTGAAATTCTGAAAACACTTACCTGTTTTGGTAATGGATCCAGAAGACTACAGTCATATTTATAAAGTATTAAAATAATACATATTTGAATCTCTAACAGAGCAAACCACCTGAAAGAAAAACGCAAAATTGTCACTTGGTTGTAAAAGCTGCATAAATATCTACCAATAGAGAATATCTAAGCAAGTACACATTTCAGAGCAAGTATGCTCTTCTTCACAATCTGTTCTTTTACCATTAAAAGGATAGAGTAAGGAAGAACTTACTCTTTTCTTTTATAATGCTGTCTACTCCAGAGGGTGCTGGAATGATTAAATTGCTTAAAAACGTATGTAAAATGCTTAGCCAGGGGAAGCACTCAGTAAATGAGAGCCCAGGCTTCTCTTCAAAGTTTTAGACCAGTGCTGCTCATCATGGTAGCCATTAGCTACATGTGGCTATTTAAACTTAAATACATTAAAATTAAACAAAATGAAAAATTTCAGTTGCTCAGTTGCACTGGCCATATTTCAACTGCTCAACAGCCATATGTGGCTACTGGTCTCCATACTGGACAGTACATCTTTAGAACATTTTGCATGATCACAGAAAGTTCTATTGGATACCCTTGTCTGATCTAGACCCTTACCTCCCATTAGAAATTACTGCCTTAATGTTCTGTAGGCTCTCAAACTCCCCTAACTACCAAATTTATTATTCTTTTTGTGATTGATCCTTCACTCAGATGTCTCCAAACTTTTTGATCATATACCCTTATAATGAAATATTTGAGCACACCCTACAATATATTGATATTCAGTTACCTATAAAGTATATACACATACTACTGTATTAGTTTACTACTTACTTTGTAAGACACATACAAATAGAAACTAAAAATATTGAAAAGAATATAAATGGAATTCTGCTTTTTTTTTTTTTTTGCATCTCAGTGGGTCGTTTTGAGCTCTCCTCAGGGTAGACAATGCCTTTTAGGTGTCATAGCTCTTAATATATACAATTAGTCCAACAGGTCAGAAAATTGGAAGGCATCATAGACTCAATCCTCTTCTTCACTTTCTTTATCCAATTAGGCAGAGTCCTTCTTTTGTTTTGTCATCTAAATACTTCCCCAACCCTCTCCTTGTCTTATCTCTAGACCCTCCACTACTGCCTCACTGTGGTTTTTCACGATTGGTGTCCTGGATTGCTAAATTAGCTCAACAGAAAGATTAATCTTTCTGTTTCCTGTTTCACTTCACCCCATTTTATCCTTCACTCTACCACTAGAGTGAACTTTTTAAAACATAAATCTATCACTATTTGTCATTTTACACACACACACACACACACACACACACACACAGTCTGTCACTGCTCCCGATTTTCTTCCAAATGGCACAGAACACAGACAACCTTTGAAGCTATCTCCCCTATCTATCTCCCCTGCTTCCTCCCCACTGACTCCTCTTTGAAACCCTGGCTCTATCCACCCTGTATACCTAACATTTCCTGAATGGGGATGCTCTCTGTTGCAAGCTCTTTCTCTGCCTGAGGTTCAGTCTCCTTTGGAAATATTCTCTGATCACTTGCTTCCATACTGAGGTTCCCCTCCTCTCCACTTCTATGGTCCCCTGTGCACATCTCAGCCATAACCTCTATCACACTGAATTCCAATTGCTTATTAACCATTTCTCTCCTAAAGGAGGAGTTGTTGTTGGGACCTATCAGTGCAGAGCACACTATTGGTGCCTAATCATGTTACCTCAATGAATGCATGAATTAATGAATACATGATTGAAAGAGATGCCTTCCATAAAACAGATTCAATTTCCTGCCCTTTCCAGGTTTCTTGCTCTATGTTTCTGTGGCACTTTGCACATTATTTTACCAATGTCCCTACCAGACAAGCTGACTATATCCTACCATATTACAGTTAATTGTTTGCCTCTCTGTCTCCCCTTATAAACTACAGTATTCACAAACAGTAGGAACCATTGTTCCATTCATCTTTGAAGTCTCAATATTTATTGAGTGACTGAATATGAATGATTTTATATTCATCTCAGATAATTACATTTGTTTCCTACAAGTATCTTGAAACATCTTGTTTATATTTTACTTCAAATGAAATCTGGAGTACTCCAGGTATTGTTAAAACCCACTTGGATAGCATATCACTTCTTCAGAAATATTTATGATGCAAATTTAACTCTACTTACTTATAAGTGTAAAAAACAATTTATTCTAAGAGACTACCAATGTCTATGAAGTAGAATACACACAATATTTACTGATTCGAATCAAAGAGCAATTCCAAGAAAAAGAAATTTTGCTAATTTGTGTGCAGGTTTAGAATTTCTCACAACTAAATTTTTGTCAGACTTCTAACAAAATAGAACTTCACTTCTGGCTACAGCCTGCCCTAAATAACTCAAAAACTGAATAAGATTTACAGGGTAGGATGGAAATTTCCAAGAGAAAAGAAATAAATGAGATGAGCTCTGAAATCTCCAGCTCATTGTCCATGGCAGTTCCAGATCACAGTGCAAGCCCATAAAGACCCGATAACCTCACTGAATTAAAAAGACAGAGATCAAAGTTCAGGCAAGCTAAAGAGACTAGAATTTGCAGGAAAGAATAAAAGAGAGGAGGGAGTTTCACAGAGAGAGCAAGAGTGCTTCAGAAAACCACATGGGGATCTCCTTGGGTATTTGTCTGATCTCAGCATATGTAAAAGGAAACTACTTAGGTGGAGATGAAAGATGAAAAAGAAAGTTAAGAAGCAATAAGCTGAATAATGCTCAGGGCTCCCACAAGATATGGAAGCCTATGTTCCCACATGCAAGAGTGGAAGGATCTTGTAACACATAGACAATTGAATAGAGTCTTTAAAAGGCTATTGCCTTAAAAGTGGTATTATCTTATCTTAAATTATATGTCACTCCTGCTTTACCTTAACAGAGCTTAACAAGTCTTGAAAACTTGTTTTTCTGAGCAACTAACTGCATGCCACAGTAAAGCCTAAACCTAAAGAAATACCATAAAATTTAGTATCCATGACAGTTAAAATATATGCCTTGAATTCTTTCAAAAATGACCATGCCTAGAAGAAATGGGTAAATATGACACATAAATAAGAGAAAAAACATTCAAAGGAAATAGACCCTGAAATGGCAAATACTGTAGACAGCTAGTTAGATATAATCGACATGTTGAAAAAGGTAGAAGCACAATGAACAGAGAAATGGAAGATTAAAAAAATCAAACCAAACTTCTAGCAATGAAAAATACAGTATCTTAAATGAAAACACATTAGATGGGATTAAAAGAAGATAAAACACTGCAAAAGAAAAGACTGTGGAACTTAATAGCACAATGGAAAATATCCAAAATGAAGTGCATAGAGTAAAAAGACTGAAAAAGTAAATAAGCAGAGTATAAGTAACCTATAAAATAATATCAAGGAGTCTAACACACATGTAACTTGGAGATGCAGATAGGTGGGCAGAAAAAAGTATTTGAAGAAATAACAGCAGAAACATTTTCAAATTTGTTAAAACTATGAATTTACAGAGCTAAGAAGCACAATGAACCCAAAGCAAAAGAAACATAAAGAAAACTACTCCAAGGGAAATCATAATCATATTGTTAAAAAAAAAAAGAATGACAAAGAAAAAAACTTAAAAGCAGCAGCCAGAGGGGAGGAAAAAAAAGACACAATATAGGAAAGAATGAATGAATGAATGAATGAATTTAAATGATCACAGACTTCTCATCAGAAATCATAAAAGCCAGAAGACAAGGGAACAATATCTTTGAAGATTTGAAAGAAAAAAAGTTGTTGTTTATAATAATACACTAACTCTATCATGAGATACCATCTTTGATCATTTTTGGGTAAATATTTAATTTCCTCTTCATAGATTTAGAGCATACTGTCTTGTAGGAAAAAATGATGATTGCCTTTGGGAGCTATGTGAAAGAGAGAAAGATGTTGAAATGGCAGTCCATTATTTAGTAGAGAATTTGAAGAATAAATATTTGAACATATCTTAGGGAGAGATGGTATGCCATGCCCATGAAGGACTATTTTGAGAAACTCAAGTCCCAAGGACAATAGTGGATAGTCATGTTGAAAGCCACCAATGTAAAAAAAAAGGGGGGGGGGGCAGCCTGGGTGGCTCAGCAGTCTAGCGCCACCTTTGGCCCAGGGCATGATCCTGGAGACCCAGGATCAAGTCCCACATTGGGCTCCCTGCATGGAGCCTGCTTCTCCCTCTGCCTGTGTCTCTGCCTCTTCTTCTCTGTGTCTCTCATGAATAAATAAATAAAATTCTAAAAAAAAAAAAAAAAAAAAAAGAAAGCCACCAAAGTTATTCTACACTCAGACTTTAAGAAATGCATTAGTGGAGGAACGTGATGGATCTTGGAGTGAAATCAAGTCTTTGGGGAAAGGAAGAAATGAAAAGGAGGGTGACTGTTCTGTGGCTATTTTGCAACAGACAAGCACAGACCTGTGTACAGGAGTGAAAGGAACAGGGGACTTCCTATGAAGTGCTTTTCTCCTGGACTATGATAAAAGAAATATATTTTTAAAAATATTTTATCCATTTATTTGAGAGAGAGAAGGAGAGAGAGAGAGAGAGCGAGAGAGAGCACAGGTGGGAGGGGTAGAGTGAGAGGGAAAATCTTCAGCAGACTCTGTGGTGACCATGGAGCCCAACTTGGGGCCCCATCCCACAATCCTGAGAGCACCATCTGAGTCATTCTATAAATGGACAAACCCAGCCCTGTGTACAGGAGTCAAGAGTAGGAACAGGGGAAATCAAGAGTCAGACACTTAACAGACTGAGCCATTCAGGCACCCAGTAAAAGAAATATTTTATGTACAATTTTTAAAAAGATTTATTTCTTTATTTGAGAGCACAAGAGGGAGAGAGCATGAGTGAGGGGGACACAGAGGGAGAGAATCTCAAGGAGACTCCCCACTAAGCACAGAGCCCAACTGGGAGCTCAATTTCACGAACCATGAGATCATGACCTAAGTCAAAATCACAAGTTGGACACTAAACTGATTGAACCACCCAAATGCCTTGTGTATAATTTTTATATTCCCCTGACTATATCACAGGCATTTCTCATTTTATTGTATTTCACTGATACTGCCTCTTTTACAGATTGAAGTTTTGTGGTAACCCTGCATTGAGCAAGTCTATCAGTGCCATTTTTCCAGCAGCATTTGCTCATTTTGTAGCTCTCAGTCACATTTTGGTAATTTTCACAATATTTCAAACATTTTCATTATTATTATAGTCGTTAATGGTGATCTGTGATCAGTGGTTACTACTTACTCAAAGTTCAGCTTAGCTTATAGTTAGCATTTTTTTAAGCAATAAAATATTTTTAAAGTCAGGTGTGTGCATTTTTTAGACATTATGCCATTGTATACTCAATGGACCACACTGTAGCATTAACATAACTTTTATGTGTACTGGGAAACCAAAAATTTCATTTGACTCACTTTATTGTGATAATTGCTTTGTTGCAATGGTCCAGAGTCAAACCTGTATAATTATTTTTTTTTAAGATTTTATTTATTTGAGAGAGAGAGAGAGAAAGAGCACAAGCAAGAGCAGAGGGAGAAGCAGACTCCCCGCTGAGTAAGGAGCCTGATACAGGACTTGATTCCAGGACCCTGAGATCATGACCTAAGCTGAAGGCAGATACTTAACTGACTGAGCCACCCAGGGGCCCAGTCCTGTATAATTATGAAAAAATTCAGTCATGAGTGATGCACTTAAGTGGTCCTGTGTGACAGTGCTGTGAAGCATAAAGAGATAATAAAATATCAGGAAGTGTGAAGAGCCTCATTTTCCTCTTTCTGCTGGAGGTAGCATGAAAGAAACAGCGCTTTATCTTCCATAAGGAGCTGGGACCATGGCAAACATCACAGAATACTAAGGGTCAAATTTGGAAAGGACAACTAGGGTGTGGATCTAAGTGACATGCTCTTCCTCTTCTCTCAGAAGAGAGTAACATTTATGGGAACAGTGAATTGTCACTTAGGTTACATATTAAGAGTTCTTATAATCAAATGAGATCTCCATTAATTTATCCATTTGGTGTTTACTGTCTTTATGTGCATTATGCTCTTTTAAGTGCTGAAGTTACAAGAGTAACCAAAAATACCACTCAGGCTTTCATCAAAATGCTTAAATTCTAGCAGAGAGAGAGTAAGTAGGCAGCAAATAAATAAATAAGTAATGTATATGTCAAGTATGTGAATAAGTATGAAACTAATAAATAAGATAAGGGGAAAGGGAGTGACGGCATGGGCTACAATATTTTAGGTGAGGACCATCTCTCTAAGGAAATGACATTTCAGTAGATGCTGGAATGGAGGAGGAGAAGGCATCATATGAATATCTGGGTACAGAATTTCATGTGGAGGGAGTAGAAGGAGCACAAATCCAGAAGGAGGAGAATGAGGGACAATGAGGAGGCTAGTATTGCCAGAGAGGAGCAAGAAAGGGGGGAGGGATGTTAGAGAAATACCCCGGGGCAAGGAGAGAGCCCATGGGGCATGCTTAAGACTACATTTTATTCTGGAAGATGGGAAGCCATTGGATAGTTTTGAGCAAGTGTGACTTTTTCAAAAGAAAAGAATTATTCTGACTGGTACATTGAGAATAAAACATAAGGTGAGGTAGATAGAAGCAGAAGAATGATTAGGAAGCCACTACAATTTTCCAGACAATAGAATGTGGGGACTTGTACCAGAATGGTAGAAATAGTCACGAGCTAGAGTGAGATACCAGATATACTCTGTACAATGGGCTGATGATTTGCATTAGAGATTGGAAGACAAGAGTCAAGAATGACTTTTGACCTGAGGATGAGTTTTTGATTTGAGGAAATGCAAGGATACTGTTGCTATTTACCCCAGGAGGACTGAAGGAGGAACGGGTTGAAGAGTTGTCTTCTGGAGCTCAGTTTTAGACCTATTAGGATAGCTGGCTGTTCACCAGTACCCTGGAGACATCCAGTGCAGACACCAAGGGGAGGCTGAGTAAATAGGCCTGATGTTTAGGAGGGATTCAGTCAGGACTGGAGACATATGAAATATAAGACAGTCATCATTATTCAGAGGATTATTTAGAATCATGGCACAGGAGAGCTCACTTAGGGAATAAGTTAAATAGAAACAAACAAACAACAACAAAAAACCCAACCCAAACTAGAAATCTTACAAGACAGTTCTGGGACACTCCAAAATTTGGAGATCAGGAAAATGAGAAAGAAAGATAAGCAGAGGAAACTCGGAAGGACCAGCAAAAAGGGGTAGAAAAACAAAAAGAGATTGGTATCTTTAAAGCCCCACAAACTATATGTAATATATACTTTATATATAGGCACGAGCCCCTATCAAATGGAAAATGTGGCAATGAGCACCAATATGTGAAATTAGACATCAAAGTTCCCACTTACTAAAATGACCAATTCTTTTCAGTACTTCTCTCCATTCCTGGAAGTAAATTAGATGAGATCACTTTTTCTGATAACAGCTGATGTTTTGTGTTGGTAGAATAAACAGTGACTTCCCAATATTCAATGCTTACCTGGCAGTACTGGAAAAATACTGGCTAATTCTGCATTTGTGAATTACAAAACAGTTTTTAGGTTCCACTTTATCCAAACAAATCCTATTTTCTTGTAACTCTCTGGCTTTAGCCGTTCTCTGACATTAGTTTGCTATAGACCAGCGCACTCCTCTGAGCTGGGCCCTCTGGCATAGAGGACCATTGGCACCTGTCCTGTCCAGTCCTTAGAGTAGAGGCACTGCAGCAGCCTGAGGACAATAAACACTTTGGTGGGCAGGGTGGCAGCCACTCCAGTGAAGAAGGCACTCAGAATGGAGGGACAACCTAATAGCAAGGCACAGTCGCCCAAGGGGCCCTGGAACATCTAGGAGCCTGTGAGGGCTTCACACGCTGCCCTCCAGAAGGTGAAGTGATGAGAGATGAAGCTGGCAGAACAGGATGGCCTGGTTTGTGGAAGGTTTGAATGACAGTGTGGGGTCTGGATCCTGAAAGTGCTGCAGACCTAGTGAATCATGTGCTTATTGAAAAATTCTACCTATGTGTGAAAACACTGTTTCTTTTTTTTTTTTTTTAAGATTTTATTTATTTATTCATGAAAGACCCAGAGAGACAGAAACACAGAGGGAGCAGCAGGCTCCCTGCAGGGAGCCTGATGCGAGACTTGATCCCAGTACCCTGGGACAATGACCTGAGCCAAAGGCAGACACCCAACCATTGAGACACCCAGGCGTCCCCAAAATACCATTTCTTTAAGTATTACACATAGAAGGCCCTCAATATATGGATCCTCTATCACACAGAAGGAATGTAAACAAGACCAATGTTCATAAGCTATTTAAGAGTAAACATGTTAGAAATACTATATACATTTTTATCAGAAATAATTAGAAAAATATTTATCATTTTATTAAAAGAGCTTTCCATTTGTAAGCTTCCCTTACAATCTGTAAGGCATTGTCTTAACTAACTTGAGTCCCGGGCAGCCCCAGTGGCTCAGCGGTTTAGCACCACCTTCAGCCCAGGGCCTGATCCTGGAGACCCTGGATAGAGTCCCACGTGGGGCTCCCTGCATGGAGCCTGCTTCTCCCTCTGCCTGTGTCTCTGCCTCTCTCTCTATGTCTCTCATGAATAAATAAATAAAATCTTTAAAAAAACAAAAAACAAAAAACTTGAGTCCCTGTCATGTTCTTTCAAGTTATAAAACTGTACTTCCTGGAAGGTAAAATTATAATGGAGGCCCCTGACCAATTCAGATTGTGCATTAGAGAGGCTTTAATATTTTTCTTCTTTTATCTTCTTTATCTTCAAGTTAGTTTAGTTATTAAGTTAGTATTAGTTATTAAAAGAGCATAAAGTTAACATATTTCATATTAGTTCTAAACATTTTGATTGAGATCCTAGTTAAAGGAAAGGTAAGATGAATTAATTATACAGATAATAAATAATATGTACTAAAATGATATTTTCTCCAAATCCAAATATTTGAATATTGTAGCATAATTACCTCAATTATTCAGGAAATAGTCATTTTTTTCTACAGTCACAAAAAAGTGTTTTCAAGTCTGTACTATGTTATTGAATTTTGTTTGATGCCTAAAATATCAGAGACTAACATATACGTACCTCTGACATTAAAAGGTTTTTATGTCAAAGAAAATGGGCTTCATAAATTTGTATTTTTACAGAAGCTAGCTGAGCTATGTTCATGTTAGGAATGTTTTCTTAATGCTCCTATGTCAAAACAGTGAAAATAATGAGGCATATTATTTATAACAGATTTATTTTTTACACTTACAAGGACAATATTACACATCTACAAATAAAGCTCATTAAAATATAAACATGTTGAAAATTCCTCAAATACTTAGTACTTGTGTATTTTCCTCATTTGTAGATAAACGTTCAAGGAGCACTACACAGGCCTCAAGAGCACAGACTGACATAACAGACCCCACCTCACAGACCTCACACTAGTAAGGCACATGGAGAGACAGAAAGGGAGAAAATATGAGATAAAGGTAGAAACAAAAAGGTTATGGAAATTTGGAATCTGGAGAGAGAACTGTGATCTGGAGCAATCGATGATCACTTTTGTGGAGATCAAACTCAAGCTAGACCTTGATGGAAGGACGGGCTTTAACTAAGTCTACTTAGTTCACTATGTTGACTGGGGGCATTCCACACCCAGCAGGTAGCATGAGCAAGCAAGGAAATGGACAGTGTAGTTAAGGCACAGCTAGTAGACCCTCTGGAGTGGGCACTTTCCCACCTTCAGGAAGGTACAATCAGCGTCAGATCATGGAGAGCCTGGCATTCTAGGCTGATGAGCTTGGCCTGTGGGCAGTGGCACTAGAGTCTTAATGAGAGTGACAGTCTAAGATGATTATAGTTGAGGACAATTAATCTGTGTGTAGTGAGTAAGAGGGATTAGAGATAACAGAGCCTGGGAGAAGGATTAGGAAACTATTATGTCACCTATGGTGGGGCATGACGGCCTGGTTTAGGAGGTGGGAACAGTCATGGAAGGCCAACGAGAGGGAGGAGTAGAGAGAGGGTCACTCTAAAAGACCAGGTGTCTACAACAGCACTACATCAAAAAGAAACAGGGGGTAGGTACTAAAGGAATGATAAGATGATGGGAAATGAATGATTTTAATTGAATATCTTGATTTTGAGATTGCCTCCCTCTCTTGCTTTTGAAAAGAAAATCTCTTGCTTTTTTTTTTTTTTCCTACTAGAAGTCATTGCGGGCGATGCCAGCATGGGCTGGAAAACTGCCACGGTTGCCAGGAGCAGGGGCTCTGAAGTATATTCCTAGTTGCTACCAGCTGTGGCTTATGAAAATAGAATGATCTCGCCCTGGAATTCAGAGAAGGCAGCAGACAGACATACTTTCACAGGCATCCTTCATGGAAGCATGGCTACCCAACTTAAAGGGGAAGTACTTTCCTTACAACCCCATCCATCTTTGAATTCTTTTAGGAAAATGAAATCAATTTGGTGGCAGGAGGCAAAGTATTCCAGCCTAGTGGTTGTAAAGCGTTAGCCTGCATCAGAATCCCCTGGAAGCTTTGTTAAAACACAGATTGCTGGGCCCCGCTCCTCAAGTTTCTGATTCGGTAGGTCTGGGGAAGGACCCAAGAATTTGCTTTTTTTGCAAGTTTCCAGGTGAGTTTACTACTGGTGATCTGGGGATTATACTCTAAGAATCACTGATCTAGAGGAATTTGACAAGGAGAAAGGGGAAAAAAATGTTAAAAGATTCAGTTTATCAAACTTTTTAGTTTCAGTACAAAAATGACAATGATAAACACTAGCTCAGCTACACATGAAACAGTGTGGTTAGGGCACCAGACTTTTCACTGGGGATGACGGTAAGGACATAATCCGTAGAATCAACTGGTGGATATTTACACTGAATAACGGGGTGGGGTGGGGGTTGCGTCCAGAATGAAGTAGGGAAGGAAGAAAGGTATAAAGGATAGTGGGAGAGAAGGTCAAGAAGAAAGCCTATGGAAAAGAGAAGAGAATGGGAACTCTGTAGAAGGAGAAGGGAGGTGAGAAAGCAGATAAGAAAACAGAGAGGATGGGAGAACCTTTGTCCTTCCTCAGACTTGAGCCATTGTTCTCTGTTGCCTCAAAGCAGGAGGGCATTCTCCAGGTCACTTTTTCAGAGTTGCTAGTGGTGATCCTACTGCTACTCCTCCTGGTGGTAAAACTCCCAAACGGATGACCTATGAGCTAGAAGGCTGGATACAATTTTTGAAGCTTCCTATTCAACCAAAAAGGCAAGGAGATAGTACTGACTTCAGTGAGATTAAGTACTCACCAAACAGAAACAAACTTATGGTATATTTTAAATAACAGATCTTCCAGAAAAAAATTTAAGATGTGACATTTGCCTTGGTTTTGTGATACACCCAGAGGAAATGAAACTCAGCCCCTCTGCAAAGCACAAGCTATTTAGCAAGCAATTGGTGAATATGGGTAGAGCATGTTAACATAATATCTCATGGAATTCAATAAACCTTGAAAGAACACTTGCACTTTTGAGGAAATTATATTACTTAGGATGCTTTTGGTGGCAAGTGACAGAAAACTCACATCAGGCTGGTTTCTGTATTGGAGGGAAGGCATTGTTTTATGTACCTGAAAAACCTCTTAGAGCTGGCGCTGGCCTCAGGCAGAGATCACTTCAGCAACTCAGTGATGTTCCCAGGAAGCCAGTCTGTCTCCACTGCTCTGCTCTAGGGTACCAACTTCATCCTAACACTGCCTGCTTTTATGGTTTCAAAATAGCTACCATCAGTTTGGGGGCCTGAGGGCTTCTTTATTCACATTCCACAGGGAATGATTATTTTTGCCCTAGAAGTCTCAATAGAAACCCTGGTAGTTAATTGCACTGCTTAAAACATATGCCTACACTGAAACCAATCACTACCAGAAGGGAGGGAGGGGACAGGGATGGGATTTGCAGATGGGCTAAGGGAACAGTGCTCCACTGCTATGGAGCTAGGGGTGGAATCAGAGTCCCATGGATCCCCAGATGAAAGCACGGGCCATTAGGAAGGGAAGAGAAGGAATGGGGAGACAGTAGCCCATGGGCAATATGGTGACCCTGTATAGTTTTAATTCGGTCCTAGGAATTAAACCCTCTTTCTGAACAGGAGACATCTAACTTGTTCAAGAGCAGTGGCTGAATTGGATGAGAGACAATGTCCGACAAAAACAAAAAGAGAGAGGAGAGTGGCAAAAGATACCCAGCCCAGAGTGCCCCTTCTTCCTCTCCAAGAGTGCAAATCCCGTTCCCATATTCTGTGCTCCACAGAGGGCCTGGAGATCCAGTGTGTAAACAGAAGGAAAAGAGCATCCTCTCTGAAATTTTCTGCTCATAAATGAACATGTTTTATTTTCAAAGCACTTTGGCCCAAGTATCAAAAGTCAGTCTTGGATTGCTTCTTCTGATCCTGACAGACTTAAGTCTTCATCTCACAATGAAACGTCAAAATGAAATGGCTGGGAAAGGAATGACTGAATTTTGCCAATTGTTTCTGGGCTCCTTGCAGTGAGTCACTGCTCCTCAGCGAAGCAGTAAGAGAGAGAAGCATAGCTAGAAATTAATAAAGGGGTCTGGCAGCCTGGCTCCATCTCGAAATTAACCACATCCACCCCTTGCCAGCCTCACTGCTAACTCATTTTTATATGCCCTCCAGGACATGTGCACACCATAGTGAAAATGTTAGGAAACAATTAAATAAGTAAATACAGTTTGCTCAATTCTCCTTAACAAATGGAATTGAGGGGATGCATTTGTTTATGTAACAAATTCCTCAGAGTAAATTGCATTCACAACTTCTCGTGAAATCCATAGGTATTTGAGCGTGCTCACTCCTCAAAAGCAATCAGCTGTTTCTAAATATACAAGTACTTCTCAAAGTACTGCAAGGATATTTTACTGAATAAGACACACTTATTAAGATTTTATTATTTTTAAAACAAACATGGGGAAACATGTACACAGAGCTTCACAAACCCCAATATACAGGTTACAATGCATTACATTACATTCCTGTGAGTACTTACTTTTCTTCCTTCCCTCAAACTTTGATATCACAGCCCCTTGGGAAGGTGTGCTTTCCTCTGTGCTGCTTATTGATTATTCCCATCTAGTTCATAAAGCCCTTTCTATTCTCCTTCCTCGAAACTCCTACAGTGGTTATTACGTATATATGTCATTTGGCATTTCTCATGGGTCATCTTATGCTGCTAAAGAGGGCTTGTTTTTCATGTTGCTATGTCTCATCTCCCTAGCCACATTATAAGCCACTTAGGAATGTTATGGGTCTTTGAATTTCTCCAGTGGTTCATGAAGCAATTTGAGTTAGACTATAAACTCCTTGAGGAAAGGGACTTCATCCTTTTTTTGCTTTCCAAGGTAACTCCTAGAACCCTATCCTGGCATACAGTGTCCACTCAATTAATATTTATTTATTTAAAGGGTTTATTTATTTGTTCATGAGAGACGAGAGAGAGAGAGACAGAGACAGAGAGACAGAGACAGAGAGAGAGGCAGAGACACAGGCAGAGGGAGAAGCAGGCTCCATGCAGGGAGCCTGACATGGGACTTGATCCCAGGTCTCCAGGATCAGGCCCTGGGCTGAAGGTGGCGCTAAACCGCTGAGCCACCTGGGCTGCCCCTCAATTAATATTTATTAAATGAAAGAATGAATAAACATACTAATATTAGGTGCTCCAGAGATATCTGTTAGGTTGAATACTACTACTACTACTACTACTAATCTACTATCAGCTGGACCTATGTTTGAACTAATTTTCCTATTGCTGTGCGGTTTTTATTAGTAATTCAAGACAAGTCCATGACTTTGTGGCCTAGTACTGCCCTAGGATATAGAGAGGACCCAAACACACACAAAAAAGTAGAGATCACAGTTTCTACTGAGGAACTACGCTTCATTTCCACTTTTCAGTGTTGTAGGCTTACTCTTACTACACGATCTTCTTATCCAAGCAAGCTTTTTGTAAGGGAGGCATCTTGCCAAAGATCAGGGCTATTGTTTTACACTGGAATGTAACCCATATCCATGACCACAGTGATACAGTCAACCAGGCATCCTCTTGCAGGGATGGGAAGCAAGGGAAATTATGGCTGTTGGCTTGGGGGTAGTGGCAGGAGGGCCTGGTGCAGTATAGCAAGCACATTCCTTTATGCTGAGATCATCAACTCTCAGAGACACCCACTCAGCAATGGAAATCCCCTGTTCTATCCTTTTCATTGAAATTCATAGTTTAAGAGGAGAATGTCCACTGTAAGGCAACTTCTCATTATGCATGCTACCATTGCTGAAGAGGTTTGGTAGTTCATGCTGCTTTCTCCTGTTTTTCTGCAAAACCATCAGCTCAGACCTCTCCAGCAATAGAATTACTGGGAAGAGGTCCCTTCCTGCTTGTACCCGGGGGTTTCCCAGCTATGGGGAAGTGCCTAGCAAGGGGTTCCTCCTCCAAATGCATTTCCAGAATTCCCATTATTCAGAGCAGGAACAATATTCTTCCATTCTGATTTTTGGTTGGCAGCTGATAGCAGCACTGAATACTTATTAATAGATTCAGCAAAATCTTCTGTGTCCACTAATGAGAGGGGATCTCATACTGCCTCAGTGGCCTCAACTCCAAGGAGTGACAGCGGCAAGGCCACAAGACTGTGTGTTCATGATGAACTTTGATCGTCAGCTACTTTAAAGGCAATTTTTTCTGACTCACTAAGTATTTGGTGAGGAGAAAATAAATTGGTTCTTGGTATACAAATTTAGAATGGGTGCAATTCTCTGAGGATTACACTAAAGATCTGTGGGATTAAATTTCTAGTGCAAAGATCTATCTTGCTATAACACTGTCCAAATGAGGTAATTCATTTTCCTGAAAAATTTTGTGTTTTGTCTGTCTTTAGATACAATGTTTCGTGGGTTGGCTACTTAAGATAAAAGAAAAGTTAACATTTTTAAAAGCAGAAACAATATAAAAACTAGACTATGGAGCTTTTATTTATTGCTACATTTATTCAACATTCAGACAGGCTTATAGATTGTGGTTATATGATACATATTTCGCCACATCTCAGACTAAGTAGTTTTCAACGGAAAACTTAACATCTTTTCCTCAAACTTGTTCTTGCTCCTGATTTTTCTATCTCCACTATCTCTGCCAGCCACCTAGATTCAAGCCACAGTCCTCCACAAATCCTTCCCTTTGATTGATCCCATTTCTAATTATTTTCCAAATCTGCTAGATCCTACCACTCTATGTCTCTCACATGGAATATAAGCATAATGATATCACCTAAGTCATGCCCCACTCTGATCCATTCTATAAAAAATCTTTTGATAACCTTGCTCTCATAATACAGCAGCCATTGTAATATTTTTTTCTCATGAGGTCTCCCATCAGAAGCCACTGTAGATTTTTCCATAAAGACATCGAACAATACAACTGGCAACTGAACAAAATGTGATCTCTTGGATCTCCCTATAGTCTGATAATAAAGACAAGGGGGATTAAGCCAAAGTTTCCCCCCTCTGAGCCATCATCTTTCTTAGACCTTCAGGATAAATGTGGCCCAGCTGTCTCACTGACCTTCCAGGACACTGGTACTTCCCGCTTCCAAATGCCATGAACCAGTCCAAGAAAGCATGCTTCTCTAAATTTGCCTTTTTCCAACGTTCCTGTGGGAAGAAAGCATTTTTTTTTTCCAAATCAGCCTTATATAAATAAGCTTAACTTTATTTCTCTAGGCTAAAAATGACTTTGTACAGCTAATCCTTGCATATAAAGTTGCAGGGCTGTTGGTAATTTTTTTCCAACCTGTTATTAATATCAGACACAATTGTGTTTTTGGAATGCGAACTAATAAATAAAAAGGTTTAAAAAGAATTCTGTTAAGTGGTAAATGTAAATGATAATGTAAATCAACCATGGAATTGACCTCAGAAAAGGAAGGCTATTTATAATAAGGTCTCAGGCTCCATCACAAAACTGCACTTGGTAATAAATTCAGTAAGTAACTGGCAGCTCTGCTTATTGGAGGGTACTTGGGAAGTGGAATGGATACATCTGGATGCCGTTTTTAAAAAAGTTTTACTTAAAGACAGAGAATGGACTAAATGAACTCTTAAGAGTCTGCTCAGCCCTGTAACTCCCCAATTTTAAGAAACAGCAAAGTGGTTTTAATTTGCCTTGTTTTTCTTTTGTTATACTCCTTGGAAACCAGTAACAGGAGCAACTGCCTGACAAATATAAAATAAGACTTCTATCAGAACCAGACATATTTACTTTACCATACTTTGCTGGTTTCAGATCATTTATTTTAAAGTTGGTGAATCTTACTCCAAAAACATCTCGATCTCATTTGTGTTATACCATTTTACTTTTGTAGTTAGCTTGGTTTTTCATTACCAAGGATAAGGCTGTTTAATGATATAGTTAATCTATGAATTCATACTCCTGGCATAAAAGATATTAAAATCAAAAGACAATGTATTTTGAAAAGAGGTAACTTACAGGTTTGAACAATTCAGGTTCAGGAAAATATTCTGGATTCCTATGCAGCCAAAATGGAGACAACATCAACAAGTCACCGGAAGGAACAGTATAATTCTATGATGGAAAATCAGTTTCAAGTCATTTTTTGAAATCTGCTTTAAGGAGAGTTTGGGTCATTAAAAATAATGCTCCAACTATATTGTAGAGAAGACATGTTTCATAAACAATGGCGAGAAAATCTAATTCTTTCCTGGAAGGATCATTTCTATTTTCCAATGCAGGCAATGACTACATTCTAATTTTGATGATTATTACAAGTGCCTATAAATTTGGTTACACAGGGGAAAAAATATTAGATAAATGGGATAAATGTGAAAATTTGAGAAACAAGCATAAGTCTGCTGTGATGCAGCTTTTGAGGATTAACACTGGGGTTTGCAGCAAGGGCTTTCGATGATGCTCCGGGGGCCACACTGGATCCCCAGGTGTGGAACAGGAAAATCTAACTCTGAGACAGGACACTGGCCATAGTAGCACTGAGGACAGGGGCAGTGGGTGTTCTGTTCCTAGGGGCACTCATGACAGTGTCAGGGCAGAAGCAGTGGATCCTCCCTCCCTCCCTCTCTCTCTTTTCACTCCTGAAACAATTGTTAGGGCAGAAAGACATGAAGACAACTGGTTAGGGGGATATTGGACAAGGCAAGTATTGTGTGTTTCTTTGGTTGATTCTGTGTTTGGGATTGCTGTGGCTGTGGGACTGAGGGTAAGCAGTGAGATTCCTCAAGCACGAGAGTCTGCATTATCCTTCCCCATTTATTCCATCATAGGTTTTCATGATATGTAAATTATTCTAAAACCTAAAAACTATATCATAAAATCACCCTTATATTATTATGTTCAGGAACCACAGAACACAGGGCTCTCCCGTAGTGTATAACCACTAGACAGCTATCAACTTCACTGAGACAGAGACGTTTTATTAGTAATTCCTGATGCCAATCATTGGAAGCCACATATCTATTTAACCCTACAGGATTTTGAAATGTTAAGATATTTGCAACACTTACCTTACTGCATCTTGAATATGAGCACCTCACAATTAAAAATAGATCTTTACGGTAGCAGGAAGTGGCATATGGAAAAGGGTCATCATTTTTTTTTATTAGAAGTCAGGGAGGGACATAAGGAGAGAGACTGAGAATCTTATTCAGTCTTCATGCCCAGCGTGGAGCCTGACACAGGGTTTGATATTATGACCAGGAGATCACGACCTGAGTTGAAATCAAGAGTCGGACACTTAACTGACTGAGCCACCCAGGCACCCTCAGGTCATCATTTTTTTTTAACCAAAGTGAATCCCTGTTGGCTCCAATGGGGGCTGAATATTGCTTGAGGTTTGTTAACTGCAGTGCCAAGAGCACTGGAAAGAGCTCTCAAACTGGGAAGGGAGTGAGGAATTCGCTGGTGGCCTCTTACAATTTTTAAAGTAGGAGAAAAACAGTGAGATTCTAAGCCTGTTTCTTCTACTCCTGCTGGAACTGAGGTTAGAGAGCTCATGCTTGACTCTGAAATCAGCTGCTGAGGGCCCTGATGTGTGTTGGGGATGGCAGGGGCAGGTTGGTGACAGCCCTGGACAGGGCTCCAGGCAGGTCAACTGCTGCCCTTCCCCTCCATACCGCATAAACTCCTTTAATGGCTGCTGACCCATGACTATGACTTGGAGACTGCTGGCTGCCACAGTCTACCACACTGGCTAGTAAAAGACTTCAAATGGAATCTCAGTAACAGAATTAACATGAGCAATACGGAGACCAGAAAGAAGTTCCTGTCACAGCAGCAAATGCCAGGCTAATGAATGGCATAAAGGAATGTGAGAACTGGTTGTGTCAAAGGAACCCTCTGAGCAAAGGGACATCATCATCCCATTTAACAGTCCTTGTCATTGTTTACATAGCAGATGAAGGGAAAGAGCCAACGGGAGACAAAACAGTCCTAAGACCAGAACACAGATCACCATCAAAGGGAAATCACGACTTCTCTGTGTTGCAATAACTGCATCTCACAGGTGGACAGAATTGAACCTGACCAACCCACTTCACAGTGATATTGTGAGGCCCCATGAGCTTCATTTGCTAGCCTGGAGACAGGCTTTCTTGAAGAGGGAAGAGAAGGCAGGACTCTTTGCTGTATCTCAAGAATGCTGCTGAGAGCAAAGTAGATGTAAGGAATGTAGAATCTTGAAGAAAAAGCAGGAGTCCTATAAAGGCTGAACATCTACAAGAGGAGCTCCGAGGCATGCATTTTCTCTCCTAGCTCTTGGGCAGGAGCCTGGCTATGTTAGTTACAAAAAAGACTACTTAAAAGTCAAAGAGTGGGACACCTGGGTGGCTCTGTCAGTTAGCGTCTGACTCTTGATTTCCATTTAGTTCACAATCAGGTCTGAGAGAGAGCCCCATGTCGGGCTCCCCACTAAGCTTGGAATTGGCTTTAGATTCTCTCTCTCCCTTTGTCTCTGCCCCTCTCCCTGCTCATGTTCTCTCTCTCTCTCAAAATAAATAAAAATCTTTTTTTTTAAAAAAAAAAGCATATACACTTTTGCATGATAAAAAATGCTATCAAAATTTTAGAAAATTCAGAAAAATAGAAAAAGCTAGAAAACAACCAGAGTGCTGTTAAAAAGAACAGTCATCAACTGACTAGACTTCCTGTAGCAAGTACTTTTACCTAACAGTTTAGTGTGTTGTGTTGTTGCTATTGATAAATAGTCTTATCCTGCTGAATAGTTAATTTTTGAATCTTACTTTGTTCATCTAATATTATAGTGTAAGTATTTTTTCTTTATATCATAGACACATTGTGAAGTTTTATCTCCAATGTCTGTTTAATGTTTTACTGGGTAGATTAAACCATATATAATTTAATCATTCTCTAGGGTTTTTTTTTCCCTATAATAAATAATGCCATACAAAGCATCTTCTTCCACAAGGATTTTTCATATAAAATCTTTTAACATAGATGTTTAGAAGACACAGGACAGGGTATGGATATTTTTAAAGGCTGTTAATACATTTTGTTCAACTGTTCTCTCAAATCTTATGCCTAAAAATGTTTCTACCCACAGTAGATTTCAGTAATTTCATTGTCCTCTTCTCTGCTAATCTGACATTTTTAATAGGTTATTTTTAACCTATTAAATGTGCTATACACATTTTTATGTCTCTGTTGAGCATTTTTCCATGTTATTTTCTCCTGTGAACTCTTGTGTTCATGTCCTGTCCTTGTTAATCTATGTAATATTCATGCTTTACTTATTGATCTGCAAGTTCTTTAAATATTAAAACAATTTACCCCTGTGTTGTACTTCTGTTAACATTTGTTCGTAATTTTTGGTTTACATTTAACTTGGATTATACTTTTTAAAAAGCCATATTAAATTTTAATGTGATATATTCAAATCTGTTCAACTTGTGGTTTCATTGATGAATCCTAAGCTCTGGTAGCCCTTTTCTTTCTAACATAGGGGTTCTCAAAGCTGGTCTAGAAACTTCTGGGAATTCTCAAGACCTTTTCAGAGGCTCTGTGAGGTCAAAAATCATTCCTGGGTAAAATACTTATTCAAAGTATAGGACAAACCAAAGGATTTTCATGTAACTAAGTAAAAAAAATTCATTGATATTTCAGATTGCACCAAACTCTTAAGTAACTCCCACTGTTGAGTTTCAGTGAGGTATGAGAGAACAGCCATATCTTAAAGGCTTTTGAAATATTGATTCCTTTTCCAGTGACATGTCTGTGTGAGGCTGGATTTTCTTCATTTCCATGAACAGAAATAATATATCACAACAGATTGATTCCAGACACATTTATGGGAATCCAGATGTCCTCTATTAGCAAAGCATTAGACAGGCTTGCAAAAACTTAAAATGATGCTATTCTTTTACATTTTTTATGTTTTGGAAAATATAGTTATGTTTCATAAAACCATGCTATTATTTTAAGGTATAATAGGTTTCTTGTTACTTTTACTTACCAAATAAATATTATAACAATTTTTCAGTTATAGTTTCTAATAAAGTCTTTGGGTTCTCAATAATTCTAAGCATACAAAGTAATCCTGAGAATAGAAAGTTTGAGAACTGCTACTCTGAAAGTTAAAAAATACCTACTTTTAAGCCAATCATCCCAAACCATATATTAATTTTTTCCCTCTTCATTGGCTTATAATGACTCATTTATTCTATATTACATTCCTATGTACAAAAGGGTTTGTTTCTGTATTATCTATCCAGTCTACTACACTGATACTGAACATCTAGACTGACACCTGTATCACACCGTTTTATTTTATTTCATCTCATTTTAAGTGTTCTAGTTTTATGCCATATTTTAATACCTTCAGAAGATATTAATACTCTTTAATCATTCATATTTTCCAACACTTTATTTATTCTTTTCTGGGCATTCTTGCAGATTAATTGTGTATTAAAAGTATAAAACCTTGAAAAGAGACACAGGTAGAAGTTTAAGAGTTTTGGCAAGAAAAAGAAGGAAGAGAATAAGTCAAAGAAAGTAGATAGTATCTGTCCATTTTAATTTGTTCCAAAAATATAGAAAGGAATAAAAACAGAAACAAAAATAAACAGTGAGACCATGTTCAGACTACATTAGGAAAGAGCAGTAGGAGACCACTTTCAGTCTTCACAGCAAGATATCTGACCAGTTGTCCAACAAGGACAAACACGAGTCTCTGCCACTACTTGACACACATGACCCCATTTGAAATGTTTTTTATAACCTAAATTTTTGGGAACCTATTAATATATTCAACAAAGACATTCTACCTGTTTTAGAAAATATATGAAGCTTAAAAGGACCATGCTGTATGAATTTATACTAAGGAAATAACGACTAATGTATACCAGGATTTGGCTATACGGATGCCCATCTTTGCACTGTTTGTAACAGTGAACGACTGGAAGCCATACACATTCAGGAATAGGGAAATGAATTAAAAATCTATACTAGGTCCACATATTAGATTATTATGCTACAATTTAAATGATGTAGACATCATACAGAAAAATTTTGTGAGCTACTATTAATATAAAAGCAAATTATGAGAAAATTAGCATAGTATGGCCCCAGTGAATTTTTTAAAATGACAGACTATATATAAAAATCTGAAATATAATAATACCAAAATGTTCAGAGTGGTTATCAGACTTATCAAGTTTTAAAGAATCTTTATTTTCTTCTTTTAGCTTTTTTTATGGCTTCCTTCTTAAAAATAATTACCATGATTTATTTATGTAACAATAAGAAAAGGCTGTACAAGTTGTCATTTTCAAAGTTAAAGCCTCAACCCTGCAGAGAGAAGTTCACAGTGACTAGTGTATGCCTCGTTGGAAGAAAGGTTGTTTTATTTTGTTTATAAAAGAAATACTAAGTACAGAAAACACTGCTGCACCTTTTACAAATATTAAGAAGATATTGTGAAAAATAAGGAAAGGTAGTTCTGAAACATTCTTGGAAGATAGCATCCTGAGCACACATCTCTGGGTTGCCTGGTCACTAAGAGAGCCACCACTAGGGCTTTGAGTAAGCCTGGATCCATCTGGGCTTCAAGTCCTCTAGGAAGAAAGTGTGAATGTGAAGAACTGGAGGTAAGAGACTATGATCTTTTTACAACTTTTCTAATTGTTTTAGACATTTATTACTTCTAATAAAAAATTTTTACTGGGAATCCATAATGGTGGAATTATAAAACAGTTCAGTTTTGTAAGAGGATTATACACAGTGAATGATAAATGTGCTTATTGCCTTGGACTAATAATTCACTACCAAAACATATTTCAAGAATAATCATTAAAAAATTTTACTATGCACAAAGATGTAAATAACTACCACAATAACTACAAAAGAAAACAATCTAAATTTTCAAGAGTTAGGAAATAATTAAATATTTAAGCTATCAATTCAGTGGACTATTATAAGGCCATTGAAATAAATATTAAAGCCCTGGATGCATGATAGTATAATAATGTTAAATAATGTTTAAATGAAAGATTTATATGCTATTTATACTCTGATGAAACAGGTTTCTGTCATACAAGGAGCATGTTGGATAAAGGGTCATTGTGGTTGTATATACATGAGTATATATGTGTGTGCATGTGTTTGAGCTTGGGTGTTTCTTTTCTTAATATATATTTTTTAAAGATCTTATTTATTTGAGAGACAGTATGTGAGTGAGGGAGAGCATAAGCAGGGAGAGGAAGAAGCAGACTCCCCGCTGAGCAGGGAGCCAGACATGGTGCTCCATTCAGGGACTCCAGGATTATGATCTGAGCCAAAGGCAGATGGTTAACCTGAGCTTGGGTGTTTCTCTTGGTAAAGTTCTTGAATAAGTAAAATTATTTTTGAAAAAATATGACATGTTTATGGCCACAACAAATTTATAATCTCCTTTAGTAAAACACAATCCTAGTAACATGAAGTTAGAAGTTCTTCAAGAACTATTTGCTGAAGGATAGAGGAGGTTTGCAGGTTGCTGTATGGGGTAGTAGAATATAGTGACTGTATTAGTACCAGTGTTGCAACTTGACCAGCAATTAAGTGGGTTGCATAGAAATTTTATGTTGAAAAGCAAATAACTTTGTAACATCTTATAGTAAAATAAAAATGCAAGAAAGGAAGAAGTGGGGGAGCCTGGGTGGTTCAGTCTGTTAACCATCAGACTCTTGATCTCAGCTTAGGTCTTGACCTGAGGGTCATGAGTTCAAGCTCTGCTTTGGACTCCATGGAGCTTTAAAAAAAAAAAAAAAGATTCTACAACAAGGAAGGAAGAAATGGACTGAGTTATCCTCAAGGGTCCTACAATGAGAAGTAAAATGAGATAAACAAAAAACTAACACCCAGTGGAAAGCTCCTGCTAGTAGGAAAAAAAAAGGGCACAGAAGATTGACTTCAGGTGGTGGTACAGTAAAAGATAAAGGAAAAATAAGAGGATAATTAGTGTGGCGTGATAATAGTAAAGACAAGGTAGCATCTATATGAAGAAAGAAGTATTGGGGTCTAAGCATAATCCAGCAAAAAAAGATAATGAATAGCATAAGAATATTAAATGTAAGGATAGCAGAAGCCAAAAAGAACACAATTTCAAAAGTACATTATGTTGACTGGAAACTGGTATGTGTATAAATAAAGGTTTTTAGTTTGGGTCTGGGAAGAAACTCTACTTATATCACAAATCTAAACTTTCTTATAAAATTACTGTGTGATTTCACATATTTAGATAATGAAATAGCACAAGCTGGGTGTTAACTTTGGAAAGGGGGATGCAGAGCTGCCATATACGAGGCAGGCTGAACAACTAGTTGAAGTCTGAGATAAAATGTATTGAAGTCACATAAACCACACCAAAGCTCACAGAAGAAAAAAAATGCAAAAGCAACAGGAAAACATATCTACAAGAATTTAGATATGAGGATTTTTATGGTTTTTTTCTCTCTGTTTTGGTTATGGGCATAGTTTCTAAAGATGAAACGGAAACTTAAAAGGAGAGAGATTTCAGGGTAAAAAACCTGAAAAATGAGATGAGAAGGAGGAAATGAGAGAAAAAGAAAAGAATTAAGGTAAAAGAAGAGGGAGAACAGACTGCTGATTTTTCTCTTTGCTGTCTTTCACACACATACACACACAAATAAATGTGTTAGAAATAAAGAAAGCAAAAGAAGGAAGGATGGAAGAAACGAAAGAATCAAGAAGGGAGAAAGAGAAAGGAAGGAAGATGGAGGAGAGAGGAAAGAAAGGAATCTGAGAAAGGGGCAAGACAAACATAAAACATTTTTTAAGAGATTGTCATGATATAGAAACCAGACAAAACAGTACAAAAGAAAGTAAGAAAAGGAAAGAAGACTATGGATAGATCACTCTCTCTCTTCAACTTAGATGCAAAAAAAAAAAAAAAAATCCTTAACAAAGTAATAGTAAACAAATTTAACAATGTATAAAAAGAATTATACATGAGATTTATTCCAGGGACGCAAGTCTGATTCAACATTCAAAAATCAATAAGTGTAATCCATCACAATATGTAAAAGAAGAAAAAGCATATGGTTATATCTACTGATGCAGAAAAGGCACTGGACAAAATCCAACACCAATTCTCAGCAAATTAGAAATAGAGGGATATTTCCTCAACTTGATAAGAAGTATCTACCAAAAACCTACAGCTAACATTTAGCTTAATGAAAGACTTTCCCCTTAAGATCAGGAATAAGGCAAGGATATTCATTGTCACTTTTATTATTCAACATAGTGCTGGACATTAGAGCCAGTGTAATAAGGCAAGAAAAAGAAATAAAATAAATAAAATAATATCTACATAGAAACTCTGAATAAATCTATAAAAACATTTGTAGGACCAATAAGTGCATTGAGTTTTGCAAAGTTGCAGATATAAGGTGAATCAACTGCATTTCTACAAGCAAGTAATGTACAATTGAAAACCAAAAATTTTGGCAGCTTGGGTGGCTCAGCCTGGGTGGCTCAGGCAGTTTAGCACCGCCTTCCACCCAGGGCGTGATCCCGGAGACCTGGGATCAAGTCCCACGTCGGGCTCCCAGCATGGAGCCTGCTTCTCCCTCTGCCTGTGTCTGCCTCTCTCTCTGCTCTCTGTGTTTCTCATGAATAAATAAATAAAATCTTAAAAAAAAAAACCCAAAATTTAAAAAATACCATTTACAAAAGCTCCAAAATAACTGTAACATTTAGATATAAATGTAATAAAGCATGCATAGGATCTGTATACTTAAAATAACAAGATACCTACTAGCAGATAAATAACTTCTGTAATTCAGCTAATTATCTGTTAGCCAAAATGTAAATAAAACTTAATAAAAGTCCAATAAAAAATATAGTATTCAGAGTAAAAATACATTCCTCTACTAAATTGCGCCGTTATTGAACCATATCCCCTCAAAGCATATCCTTATATATTCATATTTTAATTAATTAATTAATTAATTAATTAAAGAGAGAGAGAGAGAGAGAATATGGGGGGGGGGGGGGAACAGAATGAGAAAAGAGAGAAAAAATTTTCAGCACACTTCCCTCTAATAAGCAAGGAGCCTGACATGGGTTTTAATCCCCGGACCCTGAAATCCTGACCTGAGCTGAAACTGAGATGGATGCTTAACCAAATGAGCCACTTAGGTGCCCCCTTTTATATGGGTATTTTAAGGTATTTAATCGATCATTTAAAAACAAAAGTTGTTAAAATCCCACTAAAACTAAATGCTGTAATTTATGCAAGACCAATTAAAGAAGCTATGTTTCCTTTAGATGTAGTAAATTGCAATTTTAACAAAATTTGGATTTTTGGGGGTCTTTTCTGTTTCTGCTACTAAAAATTCTTCTTGGTTTAAATCCAAGCACTCTCAAACTGTGTATAAAAAAGCTAATAAAGGTGACCTATCTGGATAATGTAGGCCCTATGTCAAGTCATTCTGAAAAAAAACTTTTGTCCTGCCAGATTGATTTGCCAAATATTGAATTAAAAGTCAGTCCCATGTACGTATCTTTCATGGAGCACTTGAGAATTTTCTCCTGCTTTGTTCATAGGAAGGACCTCTCTCCCTCATTCAACCATTGATTGCTAATATCAGTTGCTATTATCCACAGCATTCTTGCTGTTTCCATAGCTGTTATCTGTGGCCTAAAACTACCTTCCAGTTATCCAAAGAACCTTTCCTCATACCCTCAATTCCTTAACCTACTATTGCTCAGGATTACTTATTAGTTGGTTCAGCAGACTATCTAATCTACCTGGCTTGATTTTTATAGGATTATACTAATTCTGATACGGAATCACATAGACAGAGTGATTATTAAAAGGTTATTATATTTAAGCTAAAATAGTTGCCAACAGATAAATACCCATATTAATAAGATGTTGCTGCAGAACTCTGATTAGTAACCTGTTCCAGTATCATTAGTACTGCATGGAACTTAAGGAATTATCTAATAATATATGGGCAAAATATGTCCTTTTTTTCCCCTTTGAAGGTTGATTATTTTAAAACCAAACCATAGCTCACCAGAATTTTAACCGGCTTCAGCACTTTTCTAGTAATGACCCCAGGGGCTCTTAAACGAATGGCTTCCAAAATACACCATTTGATTAGTGGGAGTTTCTTCAAGTCATCCTCAGATACTTTCATCTTATCTTTACCTGTAAAAGAATTTCAAAAAAAATTTTTTTAAAGGTGGACTTAAAGAAGCCAGAAAGTGATGTTATGGAAGTTCATCAACACAAGTTAGAAGCTGCCTCTGACAGCAAGTGTTAGCGCTTTTGGCATATCAAGTTTAGTAACCGAGTGCCTCTTTTTATCATTTTACTCTTATGAAGGTCAAATGTATAGCCTCAAAAATTAAATCATTGTTGATTATTTCAAGGTGCTGGACTTGGATCCAATCTTGGTCTTCATCTTCCTATGGCTATCAAATGATTAAGATAATGCCCAACAGAAAAGTTTTTCAATTTTCATTTATTTCATTCTTTCTTGTCCAAATTCTTCTTCCACTTAAGGAAGCAGCAATAAAAGATTGGAATCAAAAGCATAAAAGTAAAAGATCTGAGAAGCCATCTGCCTTCCTACTTCTACCTTTTCCCTAATGATTCATTTTTGGTTTTGCCTTTGATTTTTCAATCATACATTTCAGAAGGCCCAAAAAGAACATGAGGAAAGGGACAACACATATTTTTATATCTGGGTTGATGAGCTCTCCCTCTAAACATAGGTGCATCAAATATTCCTAATGTAATATGTATACCTCAGCTTATGTTTAGATTAAAGGCACCTGAAAAAGGATTGGGGTCAATCTTTCTATGACTCAAAATATGGTTAAGGTCTTTCAGTCCAATTAGATATTTTAGCTAATGGTATTTCAAATGAAATGTATGCATTTCGAAAATTGCTTAAAACAACTCAGCTTTCTATTTGATTTTGACGGTATTGGCTTAATAAAAGTCAATAACACTGTCAGTTTAATTAAGTCAACTTTCACATTTGCTTCCCAACTGTATTGGGAATGAATGGGTAAGAGTGGAATGTAGGGTCTCCAGCCATGTCTCTCTTAGACTCTGGATAAGGCTAGTTCTAAAACAAGCCATGCTGCAGGAGAGGTCTAGGTGGGTGCTGCCTGGGAAATCTTATCTATCAGTATATAGGGAATTCCTGAGTAGTCAGAAGCAAACATCTTTGATTAGTGGGACTCTGGAAACCAGGCATTTTGGGCTATAGTTCTATTAATACCCATAGGGGCATCTATACATTCCATTCAACTGAATAAGGGCCAAGAGTTGAATTAGGCTCTACTAGGGTTAGAACAATCAAGGCTATGGGGAGGTAAGAAACAAGCACACAGTTAACTGGTACACCATGCAAGCAAGGAAACTATTCTGTGACATGTAAAATATTCTAATAAAGGCCGAGAGGTTCATGTCCAACTAAAGGAAAAGCAAAAAATTCTGAGTGTCTTTTCCTAAAACTACAACTATAATTAGTTCTTTTCAGAGAGTAAACCTTAGGAAATAAATATTGAATTAACAAATGGTCCAATTTCAACATCAGGAGTTGAATAAGTGGATATTCCAGGCAAAGGAAAAGAGGAAGAGTAAAGGAAGAACTGCAGAAAGCATGGATATGTTCAGAAAATGACAATGGGTATACTGGGCCTAGAAGGTGGAGTGATTGTGACAGAACAGTGAAAGATCCACTGAGGCTATTATAGACCATCTTCAATGCCATTCTGGAAAACGTGGAAACTAGGGAATTTGGGGACTTCCTTTTTTGGGCCAAGAGAGGATGAAAATTTCAACAATGAAATACTGATATACAGCAGTGTTCTTTTTTTTTTTTTTAAAGATTTATTTGAGATGGAGAGAGACAGAGATAGAGACCGAGAGAGAATGGCATGGAGGGACAAAGGGAAAGGGAGAGGGAGTCTCAAACAGACTCTGTACTGAGCACAGAGCCCAACATAGGGCTTGTTCTCACAACCCTGAGATCATGACCTGAGCCAAATGAAGAGTTGGACTCTCAACCAACTGCACCACCCAGCCACCCCAACAGCACTGTTCTTTATTAAAACCTTCTGCCCATTTGTTCAGACCTAAGTGACCTAATATTAAAAAGAGACAAGTGACCTTATGGACTACTTGTTTATCCTTCATAGACAGTATCTCACTAAACTCTTGCTTTCGTTTTTCCATAACAAGGATTGAAAAATAATAGGCATGCCTTCTGCATCTTCAAAACCTTAATATCACAGTTTTCCCAAATTGTGTTCTATGAAAGAACATTTGCAAGATGTCAAATGTTTAAGCAGAAAAAGGTTTTATGGCCAACCAAATAACAGGAAATGTTAACTTCCATTGGTGATTCCCTGAACACATTAGCATATTACAGGTTTTGAGAAATCCTGCAGTAGAGACAGCTATTTATACCAACATTCCCAGACTTTTTAAAACTCCCATTATCTATACAAGCATCATCAATAGCTATTTGATGAGGACACAAAAGATAATTAGCTATAGAATGGCAATGGATCCTAAGACAATCCTTAAAAAAAAAAAAAAAAAAAAAGAAAAGAAAGAAAGAAAGAAAAAAAAAGAAACACCAAAACCCTGGTTTTCATTTGTCTGAGCATTACCAGCACATACCATATGCCTGGGGCCAAATCTTCTAACAAGTAGTTATTGCCAGCCAAAAAAATTATTACCATCAGAAAAATATCTTGATATGCTATGGCAAGTTAATGTCACCAAAATTTTACTTCTTCATATTTTTCTCCAAGTATCCCTGTACTTTCTAAGCTATTCAGGAAACATAATTAGAAAATCCATGTTCAGAATTAGAAATTCTTTATTTGAAAAAAATGACTGAGATTGTTGCATATGCCAGAGATATCACTACTAAATCAAACAAACAAATATTTATTTGGCACTTAGTGGAGAGTAGAGCATTGCAGAGGATATAAGAAATTTAAGTTTGAAGACAATAAAAAGACAATAAATTCTCAAACTAAAGGAAGGAAAGGGTAAATGTTTTTCCCAGTGTTAAAATGAGGAATTCTGAGGTTCTCATTTATGAGTTTATAAATTATACACAAATTTAGAAAACTAACATGCAGTAAGTGTTCAATACATGGTGGCATGTAACACTCTTACCATTATTATTACATTATTATTAGCACGAAATTAATAGTAACTCTCTAAAAACTACATGTTCCTGACCAACTTCTGCTCCATAGCTAATAAAGTGAATCTTTTCTCTGAAATCTCAGGTGGGAGAAAAACTACAGTTTGAGAGCCTATCCAGTACTAAATAGATACCAGGTCTGAGGAAGTCTTTTAATCATTCACCCAGAAGATATTTACTGAGAACAGTGTCCAAGAGCTGAGGATGAAGATGAATGGAAGAGTCCTGGCTCTTAAGCAGTTCACAGTCTAACAGAGAAGGCAAAGAATTAAATTAGTTAAAATGGGGTAAATGTTATTGCATGGAAATATGCAATGTGCTGTGGTGATAGCGACCAGACTGGGGTCGGTGAGGAGAGGCAATTGTGAAGGAGATGTCAGAGAAGCCTCTCAGAAGAAGTAAAATCAGATCAAAGGATTAGATATACCAAAATAAAGGGCATGTTTGCATATGAGGAATTCAGCTGGCTGGAAAAGAGTTCAGTGCAGGAAGTCCCTAGATCAAGTGAAGTCAGTGCTCCACTGAAATCCCAGGCTGCCTACACCAGCCGAAGCCAGAGCTTGTGACAGGTAGTTCCTTTATCCAATCTCTGAATGTGACCCAGGAGTGCCTAGGTTTTATTTCTGGGCCTTCTTCTCTTCTTTAGGTAGATTCTTTCTCTTGGGGATTCAAACAAATGGTTTTCTATAAATCAGTGAGCAGGTCACACCAATAATTTTATATTCTGTCTTTAATCACTTTCCTGAGCTCTGTCTTATTTTAACCACCTGGTTTCTTGATAACACTGCTTGTATGTCTAAAAGACATCTTGAAGCATGTTTTGGCCAACACAGAACTTTTCACTTTCCCCATTGAAATAAAGCCTTTCCTCCCTTGGTCTTACCTTCACTGAAAATGGTAGCAAAATTTGTCCAGTTGTTTAAGTCCAACACCTAGGAGTCATCCATGATTCATCCCTTTCCCTTTTACTCCCATTTAATTAATCACCCAAACCTGTTGTTTCTATCTGGAAAACAGATCCTACTTGCATTCACATGACTCCATCTCCATAGCTACCATTCTTGTCCAAGCCATCATCACTTTTCAGCTGGCCCATAGTGATAGCCACCATCATGCTCCCTGCTCCCACCTGGCTCTGCTGTAATCCTTATGTAAATCAGACCAAGTCAGTCTCCTGTGCAGATCCCTGTTTCAATGCTATTTAGAATTAAATCCAAAGTTCTTACTTTGACAAATAAGACCCCATCTAAACCTCTAATCTCATTTCACACTGAATCCTGGGTGCTGTGTGACCTTTATAAACGACCCAACCTCTTTGCCCCTCAGTTTGCTCACCTACAAAATAGGAATAAAGAAAGTATCTTCCCAGGGTGCCTGAGTGGCTCAGTTGGTCAAGTTTATGCCTTTGGCTCAAGTCATGATGCCAGGGTTCTGGGATCGACTCCCGTATTGGGCTCCCTGCTCAGCAGGGAGTCTGCTTCTCCCTCTCCTTCTGCCCCTCACTTATGTTTGCTCTGTCTCTCTAGTGTTCTCTCTTTCTTTCTCAAATAAATACAATCTTAAAAGAAAAAAGTATCTGCCTTACATGGTTGTTGTGAGGATTTAAAGAGTTAATACATGTAAAGTTCTTACACCTATGACTGGCACATGGCAGAAACTTAATAAATGTTACCATCATCATTATTATTATTTCTTTTGCCTGATTTCAACTGTTTTGAAAGCCTAGTTCCTTCTTATCTTTCAGACCTCTGCTAAAATATTTTCTCCTCAGGAAGCCCTTCGCTTACCAGCTAATGTCTCCCAAATCACTATCACGTCATTCTGTTTCCTTTATAGATCCTGTTAATATATGAAATAATTTGGTTTATTGTTGATTGTTGGATATGATTCCATGTTTCTCACAATCTTGTTCTTCCTATTTTTTGATGTATCCCTAGTGTCTAGCACACTGCCTGACACATGGTAGGCACCTGATAAATTTTTATTGAATGAGTAAATGGATAAATGTCTAAAATAGTGGAGGGGGAAACCAGTTAAGAAGCTTTTATTTTGTGTAACAACAATGGGAGTGATGCAGAGGAGAAGCCAATTTTAGAGACATTTCTGAGAATGTGAGAATCTTTAATAAGAATGTGTTGAGATTTTTGTATATGCTAGACCAGTAGTTCTCAAACATTAAACATACTTCAGCATCATCTCAGAGGCCTATTAAAACACAGATTGGAGGGCCTTGCCCTCAAAGTTTTCAATTCAGTAATTCTGAATTGGGCCTAAGAATCTGCATTTCTGGCAAGTTCTCAGGTGCTATTGATGCTGCTTGCCCAGAAACCATACTTTATTTTTTTTTTTAAGTTTTCTTTTTTTTTTTTTTAATTTTTTTATTTATTTATGATAGTCACAGAGAGAGAGAGAGAGGCAGAGACACAGGCAGAGGGAGAAGCAGGCAGAGGGAGAAGCAGGCTCCATGCACCGGGAGCCCGATGTGGGATTCGATCCCGGGTCTCCAGGATCGCGCCCTGGGCCAAAGGCAGGCGCCAAACCGCTGCGCCACCCAGGGATCCCCAGAAACCATACTTTAAAAACCACTGTGCTAAACTGAAGGAAATAGAACAAATGCTTGAATTTTACTAAATAATCTGGGTTTTAAACAATTTTTGTTACTAGTTTTTAAATCATCTCTTTAAGACAATGGAGGGAAACATACTTAGCGGGCAAAAAATAAGATTAAAATCAGAAATTCTGGGTGGATACATAGTTGACCACTGAACAATGCAGGGATTAGGGGTGTTGACTACCCTCCCACCCCCTCTGCCATCAAAAATCTATGTAATAACTTTTGACTCACCAAAAGTTTAACTACTAATAGCTTACTATTATTTTAAAGATCCATCCATTCAATTTAAAGAGAGAGAGAGAGAATGCACATGCATACAAGATGGGGAAGGCGCAGTGGAGCTTGATCTCACAACCTGGAGACCACAACCCCAGCCAAAGCCAAGAGTTGGACGCTAAACCAACTGAGCTACCCAGGCCCCCCCATCTAGCCTACTGTTGACTGGAGGCCTTATTGATAACAGTTGATTAATACATATTTTGTATATTACATATAATGTACTGTATTCTTAGAACCAAGTAAGCCAGAGAAAAGAAAATGCTATTAAGAAAATGATAAGGGGGGGATCCCTGGGTGGCTCAGCAGTTTGGCGCCTACCTTTGGCTCAGGGCGCGATCCTGGAGCCCTGGGATCGAGTCCCATGTCGGGCTCCCGGCATGGAGCCTGCTTCTCCCTCCCTCTGCCTCTCTCTCTCTCTCTATGTCTCTCATAAATAAATAAATCTTTGAAAAAAAAAAGTTAAATTAAAAAAAAGAAAATCATAAGGAAGAGAGAATATATTGACAATATTGTACTGTATTTAGGAATACCATAAGTTTACATCATTTGTTTATAAGATGAATCATCTGTCAGTACCTGTATCAATAGTCTAATATATTTATTAAAAAAAATTCATGTACAGTTCAAGCCCATATTGTTTAAGGGTCAACTGTATTGACAACAAAAGTCACTAGCTTTTTACTAACATAAAAGTACAAGATAGCAAAGGCATTTTATTTCTTATTATGAATGCTAAAACTAAATTATGTGATAGCTAATGCTGATTGAACTTTTAATTGGCCAGGATTTCAGAACTGGCCCAAAATTTTATCATTTTTAAATGGTAAAAGAAACTATCTTCATCTGAACAAGAATGCCAGTGTACCTTCTGGAGGTCATTGACTTGAGCTTGCATGTAGCCACATATTTAAGTCCTGTTCTTCTTCTCCCTTATTTGAGGCCACAGCCAAGGGCATGCGCTGGCAAACTATGGCCAGCAAGCCAAATCCAACTTGCCATTTATTTTTGCAAATAAAGTTTTATTAGAATACAGCAACACTCATTTGTTTATATATTGTCTAGGGCTGTTTTCATATTATAATGGCAGAGTTGAGTAGTGGTGACAGAGACCTTATGTTCCATAGAGCCTAAAACAATTACTATATGGCATTATACAGAAAACGCTTGCCAACTCCTGAGTAATAGGCACCAAGGGAAAAAGCTGCTGGCATGCTCCTCTTTGTACTTCCTATTGCTCAGAAGTCTGGTGTAATTCCAGCTTTTGAATTTTACAAGTACTATAAATTCTGTGTGATCTTCATTACGCATATCTTTTATATAACCAAGTCAAGTGGACAATGGCTAGCACAGAATCTGAATAATCCCGTAATATATGGCTGCTTTGTATGGAAAAGAGAAACTATCTTTTAGGAAAAGAAATGTCTTTGTTTAAAATATACTGTACTATAATGGCCTCCAATGTACTCCAATGGCCTATTGTGTCCTTCACATGGACACAATAATGTTAAAGAAAACAATTTTCTGATACTTCTTATTTATGTTTTTCTAAAATTGGTCTATGTTAGAAAAGGCTGTGGTTCAGTTCTCTTTCCCTACCTCCCTAATATAATCAACTTTTCCTCACTTGATAAGAGTTTGCCTCTCAGTCATCTTGATATTCACACTGGTGCATTTTCTCTGCAGTAAAAAAAATCTCTTGAGTGCCAAACAAAAGGGCAAATAGAGAACATATCATACCTAAAGGAGAAGCCCTTGAAAGCAAAGCAAAGCAGGCACAGAAAAGAAATACTGAAAGCAGACAGGTCTTATTTCTTCTCTGTCCACTAGCCCTTGCATACAAACCACATAGCCTGTTTGCATGTCTGACCACATGTCTATCTTAGATTTCAGAAGTGAGATAAGTATCAGACTAACACATATTAACATATCTATTTGAATTGAATTAACAAAAATAAAACAGACCTTTTCCATTTAGAAAACAAGTTGGATTGGTTGATTAATTTGATAATAGGAACTGGCTTAGGGAATTAGGTTATAAGGCAGTCATTTTCCATTACTAAGCAAACTAAATCTATAATTTTTGATAATTAAATATTTTAAACAGACTAAAAGCATGAAGCAATATATCAGGAATGATATCCTTTGAAATACTGAAATGAGGGATAATAAATTTTATACATCAAATTAAAAATGCATAAGGGGATCCCAAATTCTTTTAGAGTATATTTGAGGAAAGAAAGGGAGGAAGGAAGATAGGAAGGAAGAGAGGGAGGAAAGAGGGAAGGAAAAAGCAAGAAAGGAAAGGGGAGAAAAGAAAAGAAAAAAAAAAAGAAAGGAACAAAGAAGGAAAGAAAACCACTGATTAATGGCATGCATTAAAAGATGAATCCCTATGGTACAAAGCCTAAATAAATGTCCTTGGTGAGACAAAGGGAGAGTCTGTGGCTCTGCACAGGAAATAAAGAACTAGAATTGCTGGAGTCTTCAAGGTAGTAAGACAAGGCTGGAGATTGGAGAGAGAAGGGACTCAGCTACATGGCAAGTGACCAGTTACCTAATATGAGGAAAATTCTTTAGAGCAATGGTAGATAAGACCTTTAAGAACAGAATATTCAACTTTATGTCAAATACTCAATTTTAAGTTGTTTCTGGCTGGAATGTATTTTTCTCTTTCCTTGTTCCATATTTTTAATATTTTGAAAAGTTTGCCAAGACATAGCTTTATGTTAACACTTAAGAAAATAAAGATCTGGGTGATACTCAGTGAGGCAATGCAACACCAAAAAGGGGCAAAACATGCAGAAGGGAAAAAAGAAATGAAAAATCAGCAAAGGCAAGAGCCAGGAGTCAAAAGTAAGCTACACGATATAGAAGCCTCCACCTCTTGCTGCCTCCTCCATTCCTCCCTCCAAGGATTCCGAGAACACAGAGAAGGGTTTTGGACCAATTTCACTTTTATCTTGAAAACCAAGATGGCCCTTGTCAAATGGATGCTACAAATAAATTCAAAGTGACCTACAATTCAGATTTTAAATCTTTTTTAAAAAGTATTTTCTCTATTTAGAGAATCTACATTAGACAAACAATCCCTCTATTTTTTTTTCTACTCTACTGCAGCTATAGGGTACAGAAAATAAATATTTTTCTGCTTGATCAAGGATAGATGATTACCAAGGGCCAGGATTTGTATTAAAAATCAGATCTCTGTGTTTACAAAGTGACCTACCTATAATAAGACAGGCATAATTCTGGCCTAAAGAGTTTGGACTCCAAGAATAGTGAAGTTTCTGAGCAGCTTTAAAAAATAATAAGTAAATAAATATTTTCCTTATTAAACTAATTGAATTACAAAGTGCAAAAATGTTTTGTATTATATAACAGAAACAAAAGTTTGAGTTCAAAATAATATTTAAAGTTTAATATGACATATAAGTTGTTGAAAGAACCTTCTAGGTCCAAGATGGAGCTGCTCCTGCTCAGAAACTCAGATAACTTTCATGTTCCTGTAAATGCTCCACTTGGCCAGAAACACATTCCAGTTGGCCAATTCCCTAATGTTAAGCCATGTCTAGGCTCTATACTTATTATTTTCTTGTTTCTTTTCACCCAAACAAGGTTGATTATGTGGCCTCAGCCAATATTTTCTATTTGTCTCTTACTGGTTCTTTATTCTTTATCCTATAAAACCTTCCTGCCTCCCATCCCATTTTGCAAAAAGGAGATGGTCCATTTCATGAAGTAGTAAATAAGGTTTGTTTTTATCACCTAAATTGTCTTCTTTAATAATCTTTTAAACAAAATGTAGAGATATAGAGTACTCTTGGAAAATAGATGTTCTGATAAAATATTTTTAGTTTTTCAAAACCCAGTATGATGTTGGACAAACAAGGTAGTATTCTGGGACCAGATAAAGGAAAAGAAAAGGAAATATGCTAAGTTTTTAAACAACAGCATTAGGTTAAAGACTTTTCTTATTATAACTCTTAGAAATGACTCTGTACCCATACTGTGCATATTTCAATGCACATCTGTGGTTTGTTCTCCCAGCATTTTGACTCTAAAAATAGACGGTTCACTGGAAGATTGCCAAGGTAATCATCAAAAGAGCTAGAGCCTAACGGAGACTGGGACCAGTACAGAAGACAACCAGGGAAAAAGCTATGGATGATTTGGGGTAAAATTCAGAAACCATCTGTTTAAGTCTTGGCATAAATGCAATAAAGGTCAAACCACATCTTAGGATATTTGAAACCAAATAAAAGAAAGGATGATTTTTCTATGCAGAAACAGTAAAACATTTCTAAAATATTTATGGTTTGAGGATTCCATAGGCATCATGGCAAGCATGTTACAACACAGTGAATCATACCTGTGAAGCAGGTGTCATAGATTGGAATTCTATTACTTTAGCCATTAATTCACTCAATATAAATTTGCTTCCTATCTATTATGTGCAGTCCTACCATAGATGCTGTAACAGACAGGAAGAGAATAACACTAATTTACTGACCATCTAATGTCACAAATACTTTGGACCACTTCATTTATTCCTTGTACTTACCTGACAGCTATCAATCCTCAGAGATAACATGCCCTAGGAGACAAGCTTGAAAATACTAGAGCTGCTTTCAAACCTCTGTCCATTCTTGAAAGCCCTTGCCCCATTTACAGTGACCCACCAGTTCCCTTAAGAGGAGAAAGGGAAGAAAGGAATGAGAAAGACACAGTCATTGCCCTAAAGGAGTTTGCACACAAGGACACAAAACAATATCTGCATATAAATTATGATAATATTAGTTTCACAAGAGAGGTTGCAAGCGGCAGGGGTGTTCATCTCTTGCCTAAGGCTGGGCTTTCGGCTAAGCCTGGAAGATGAGTAGGGCTCATTCAGGGAGAAAGAAAAGCAACTTAAATTCCAAAATTAATCATAAAACTATGATTTCTTGGACTTAAAAAGGAACATGACTCAAATAGAATCACTAAAGTCAGTTGTTCTTTGTAGCTTCTCTGACTCCATAATATTTCAAGCTCCTTCTTGCACACACACACACACACACACACACACACACATGCATGCATGCATGCATCCAAAAACAGTAAGTAAACAAATACATAAAATATAAAAATTCTGTTTCTATACTTCAGGAATAACATTACATAAAGATCTAACTAAGAATTTTGGGGAAATAATTCAGGTTTTGACAGAAATGAAGGGGAACAGTAGGCATTTGCTGAGTCATTCAGACCTTCTGAGATATAATTCTGAGGAGTCTGAATCAGAAGGTAGGGTTGCAAAGTGGGGTTGAATACTGAGGAGGCCCTGCACTCCTCCACAGTAAAAAACAGGCGTATTTATTGCCCAGGGACACTTGGAAAGATGATGAGAAGCAGATCATAAATTCCCACGCAAACATAAAGAATGCATCCCTACACAGTCCACCACCTCTTTCTTTTGAAAGCATGGATTCTCAATTCTGTTTGCTCTTCTATGCTGGGAGATCACAAATGTTGTCTTTTCATATTCATGGAGCTGCTTGTTTAAAGTATTTGAAACTCAGGTGTGTACAAAAGGTCACAGTACACATGAAGGACAATGAACCTGAGACAGAAATACATGAGGCAAAGGTTGAAAAGTAAAGAAACCCATGTAATAACCTTGAGCAATGACTCCTACCAAAATGGGATCAAGAAATTTGCTTCCCAAACTTTATAATGATTTGTTTAAAAAGAAATATCAAATAATAAATGCTAGTGTTCACTTTAGATTTATTTGGGGAAATTATATAACAGCTTTGAAAAGAATAGAGCATTTCTAAAACTACTCAAAAATAATAAAGCACTGACATCAATTGCTGACAGAAAATAAGAGCAGGAAACAAGTTTCCTGGCATGTTTTCTCAACCAGGGACCTCAAGATAAGCTCCTGAAAAAAAAAATCAGTTTTTACAGAAAAGACTCAAAACTAAAGAGAACTAATAAATAATTTACAGTATCCTAGAGGGGAAAAGAAGTATCTTATATCCATTCCTTCACTTCAGGAATTTTAAAAACTTTAATAGGATAAATTATGTTCAAAAATTCAATTTTTAGCCTCTAATTTACTCCAGGAATATTTTCTTAGATTGACAAAATTGCTCTTGTCTTCCCAGGAGAAACCTGTATTCACTAGAAAAAGTTAGCATATCTCAAGTAGAATAAGAGTAGATAAAATGTCCTAAAATAGATAATACTATTTATAATGGGTTTCTATATCAGATGACCCTTTAACAGTAAGGTAGTAAGAATGTGCTATTTACAGATTTCTGGAAATTTTTAGTGAGATGAAGATTTGTTTGAATGTAATACAGAAAATCAAGAGCAAAATGAGAGTAGATGAAAGATTATGAAGTATATGGTAGTCTACAAAGTGCTTTTAGTTCACCACAGTTTCCTATAAATTCTTTATAGATATAGTTTCTCCAATAGCTGTAGGCTTCTAGAATATTAATTCATTGCAAATGTTGATAGTTTCTTTTTAAGAGAGAGAGAGAGCATGTGAGTGAGCAGGGTGGGGGGGTAGCAGAGGGAGTGGAAGAGAGAATCCCAAACAGGCTCCACACCCAGCACAGAGCCCGATGAGAGGCTCGACCCCACAATGGTGAGATCATGATCTCAGCTGAAATCAAGAGTCAGACGCTCAACCAAGTGAGCCCTCCAGGTACCCCACAAATGTTGATAGTTCAAACTTTTGCCTCAAGAATGTAAAACAATTTTTAAAATGATTTTTTTTCTTGTAATTTTCTTTTTAGTCTTGAAATATCATGAATTTGCTTGTTGGCAAAAGGAAAATAAATAAGGATTGTGCTCATCAATTTTCCTCTACCAATTATGTTCTTTTTTGTTTCAGTAGCTTTATAAAAAGTTTTAATATTTGGTAGGACATATCATATTACTATTTTATAATTTCAGTAATTTTTATTTACCTTTACTTTTATTTACATTTTAAATAAAAAATATTTAAGTCATTTAGCTAATTTCTCCCACCCCAAATCCATCAGAATTCTCATTAAAATTGACTAAATACATATGAACTTGAAAAGGGTTAGTATTTTCATGATATTAAATCTTTCTGTCCAGGAACATGTGTGCTTTTTTCTTTATTTAGGTTGTATTTTTTAAAACTATATTTTTATAAAATGTTATAAGTCCTCTATATAGGTCATGTCCTAACCCAATTTCTTTATACAAGAAAAATACCACTTAAATGAACAGGAAGGACAGATGTCAAATAAAAAGGAAGGCTTAAAAAAAAAAAAAGGCATCTTAAGGCACTGGTAGTAGATACAGATGAGAAAGCAAAGAATCCTCTGAGAGATTGTCCAGAGATTCTGGGAATGTGAGCACTAGGAGTTTTAGGTTTGTGGCCGGAGGCTGGCAAACCACAGCTTCACTTTCCCCTTCTAGCCACCAGCTTCTTCCAAACTCTGAGTGATTTTGGAGCTTCCAGCTCTGGTTCTTTTGATTTTTCTAGGGATAAACATCAGTTTTGGCATCTGAAGGATTTTAGATAAAATTTTATTACCAAAGAGGCATGTTCCTATCAATGGGAAAGCCAGGCTGATGTATCCAGTCTTTGGACTTCAACTTAGCTGCATAAGAAAGAGCCTTGGGCCTGGAGTACTCCTCACCAGGAAATAAAGAGCCCACACAGCCATGCTGGTCCCACCTTGCGTGGGAACATCCTCCCTTGTTTCAGGCACAGTGAATGCCCCTTTGTCTCTGCTTAAAGCATGGGCAACCTATGGCATCTGGCCAACCTCACTGTTTTATCTGTCCTTCCAAGGGGAGAGGGCACAAGATCCCTCCTACTGAAGCACAAGAGGGGTAAGCTAGGGAGAGATCCACTGGCTGTGAGGGACCTATATCTACTACCGAGGCTGAGTTTGCTGTCTCTTCTCTATGTAAAGGAAGTGTTGTTCACTGCACTATGTTTTTCCTAAAGACTCTGATACCAAGCTGCAATGGGCAGAAGCGCTTATTAGAATCCTGCTCTGGCATCGATAACCAGTGCACCGTACTCTGGCTGACATCTATTGAAACATTAGCAGCAATAACTTTTTGGAAGCAGCCTCTGCTCAGTGACTTCAGTTTGACATTTATAACCATAGACTGACTATCCTTGAAGGAGGCAGTGATTACAGAGGACTGAGAAAGATACCAAGGAGGGGGTGCCTAGGTGGCTCAGTCAGTTAAGCACCTGACTCTTGATTTCAGCTCAGGTGGTGAGCTCAGAGTCATGAGATTGAGCCCCGCATCAGGCCCACCACTCAGTGGGGAACCTACCCTCTCCCTCTGCTCCTCCCCGCTGCTTGTGCTCCTTCTGTAAATTAAATAAATAAATATATATATTTTTTACAAAGAAAGATACCAAGGAATGCAGTGTTGTTTAGAAGAGGTTATTATTACTGATAGAAGAGGTTATTATTACTGATAAAAGAGGTTATTATTACTGGCGTAAGACCAGGAGTTGATAACCAACAGACAGAGTTCCCCCCCATCCTTTCTTCCATTACATACACATATAAAAATACCTCAAATCCTATTCTATCATCTTTTTTTTTTAAGATTTATTTATTTATTCATGAGAGACAGAGAGACAGAGAGAGGCAGAGACACAGGCAGAGGGAGAAGCAGGCTCCATGCAGAGAGTCTGATGTGGGACTCGATCCTGGGTCTCCAGGATCACCTTCTGGGCTGAAGGTGGTGCTAAACCACTGAGCCACCTGGGCTGCCCCCATTCTATCATTTTAAGAAAAATTTTTTTAAAAGATTTTATTTATTTACTCATGAGAGACACACACAGAGAGGGGCAGAGACACAAACAGAGGGAGAAGCAGGCTCCTTGCAGGGAGCCTGATATAGGACTTGATCCCAGGACCCCAGGATCATGCCCTGGGCTGAAAGCAGGAGTTAAACCGCTGAGCCACCCAGGCGTCCCTCAAGAAAAGTTTAATGCCATTGTACCAAGTCAACTATATGATTCTTCTCTGAAAAAATAATACTTTGTGTTATTTCCAGAAATATTTCTTTCGTATAATGAAAAAAGGTTATCAATTTCCGTATTTACTGGAATATGAAATGAAGCCTGCTTTATGATTACAGTGACTTTTTCAAGGAATAAAAGACACAGTTCAACTGATAATAAATATAAGGGAGATACATTGACTAAAGAAAACAAGAGCCAGTAGATGATAAAATGTTAAATATATTTTGACCTACAAATACTCTTTATTTGTAAACTCTACATAAGGATTCTGAATTTTTAGATGATGTTTTCTGGAGAGATGTCAAACTGACCTCAAGGCCTTTACCTTAGTATTTTCTAAAGGGGAAGAATGATTATCCAAATTCCTGAATCATCCTCTAACAGAACACATTGAAAAAAGAGCCATGTCAGAATGAAAAATGTAGAGGATAAATAAAGCAGATGAGCAGTGCCCACCGAATGAGATAACAGAAGACTTAATAAAATGAGATGCACCAGAGTAGGACCTGTCTCCAAGCTTGTAAATTTGAACAGGATATCAAATTATCTACAGCTATCTGAGGGATCTCTTTCAGCCTGTTGAAGCTAGGCAATAAAAGAGAGAGTGACTTCACATACAATCTCCTGAGTTAGAGCATCAGAAGACACACATCAGGTATGAAAGGCAGAAAATGCTAGAGGAAACATAGCCACCTGGGAAATCTTTCATGGGCCAGAAATCTCGTGTGCAAGTTTCACCCTGGCTTTTATGTCTCAGGTAGGGGATTGGAAACAAGTTGTGAGTTTTAAAGTGAGACCATCTTGTCTTTAAGGTCAAGGGGAAAAGAAGGCAACAAATTATATGTTTAGAATGGAACAGAAGAGTTCCAGATGGGATGTCCTGCATTAATAAATACTTTCTCAGGTAATCGATGTATGGTCTTCAAGGTTGATGAATAAAAAACAGTTTGTGAAAAACTCCAGCATAACTGAATGTCTGCTGGGTCCATTCCAGTATTTAAAAAAGCTGGGCTAGCATGATATCACCCAAATGAGTACCTGGTGTTATATGCAACTAATAAATTATCCAACGCTACATCTGAAAGTAAGGGTATACTATATGTTGGCCAATTGAAATTAAATAAAAACATAAAAAAAAAAATTGGGCCAGCAAAGGAAAACAGGCTATGCAAGAAATTTCCCATATGATGTTCAGCCTCCAAAACCTTGTATTAAGTTCATATTGTCAAGCAACCAATGGGAGTTAAATTTTGTAATAAGATAACTTTCTTCTATTCATGACTCCATTGAAGTGCCCTTGGCTCTGCCACTTCATCTCTTTTCTCAATATTCTGGGCAACAAAGAGCTAAGAATCTATCAGAGATACAACATTGACTATCAGTCATTGAACTCTGCAGGTTGCAGAGGGGATATGAGAGGAAGCTTCTTCAGTTAGTTGGAGGGATTTAGGTCTTTGATATGTCATAAATGGAATCCTCCAAGAATGTTGTCATTGGTTGGCAAGATAATATTGAGGCATATTCAAGTGGAGGGAAGTTGTATACAAATTATAATGTAGGTAATATAATATATAATATATAATATAATATAGGTAAGAAGTGACTGTACATAAGGTTTCAAGAATAAATGAAAATGTTTAAATGCAATGAAGTAAAACTGATGAACTAATTAAAATAATACAAACAACATCGACTTTGCCTAGACATCACCACAGGTAGAACTTCAATTATCACTCTGCTAGTTTTTTGTATTTATTTATAATTAAAAAAAGAGACAGAATCTTTTCTCATCAGTGTATGGTGAGTGTAGCCATGTAAGTCAATGTCACCACATAATAGCATCTGGCCACTCAAAAGTGTCAGTGTCAGTACATCTCCAGTCAGGATTGCTGCTAAATCACAACACAATGATTGGCAATGAGCAAATTTTCTCCTGTATCCAAAGTCACACTATTAGTGAGTGGCCAGAATGAAACTCATGAATCAAGTTCCTGACTGTAAGCCAATGAAAATCTGGTAATGTACAATGCACAATGATAAGTTTTACAATGCACAAATGATAAGTTTATGTAATACAGGGATCATTTCTATGTAGGTGCATTTCTATTAACTAATTTGGTTCCTTGTATGTGGACATAAAAATTGTATTAATTCTTCCTTTAAATAAACACACAGCAAAACTGAATGGAAAAAAAGCTGTTAATGTTCCCCTAGATTAAAAAGAATAGGTAGAAAGGGCCAATACAACCATCTAAAAATTTCAGCTGCATTCTTATTTGTTTTATTTTTAAGATAGAATGACCCTCTCCTGGCGGGCAGACATTCACCATGGGAGTCCAGAATTAGAAAGTAAAATTGCTTTATAATAGTCTAAACAGGACCCAAATGTTAATGCCTGAGATTGCTTTTGGTCAGTTGCCCATAAATCTGACTGTTTATGCTGCGCTGGTTAATCTTTTATGACCCAGTAGTCCTTTAGTAGTTATCTTGAAAATACAAAGTAATGGAGCTAAAAATGCAAGAAGCATATCAACATGTATTCCTACACTTTAAGTAAAATAAAAAAAAAGAAGTAAATCATCATGGTAGGCCAATGGAATGACATTTACATTAAAATGCAAATACCTAAATAAAATCAAATATGGCATAGTACATAGTTGAATGTTAAAGTAAAAATATGAATAATTTAGCTTTATTCTTAGAATAGTTCAGCAAAGTTCAACAGACAAACCCCTATAGGAAGTAGAAGAGATTAAGAAAAAAAAAATGTTCCCTTTGTTTATCAAAACACATACAGCAAGTTGGTTCCAATGGCAAGTGTGCAAATTTTTAAATAAACAGATAAAGAAGATGAACACTTGTCTTTGGTTAACACAAAGCTGTGTCAGTTAATGATCGCACTGTTTTTTAAAATTCATAGTTCATATACGTATGAAGTTTCATGAGAAAAGTGAGAAGACAGCTGTACTTTGCTTTCCTGGAATCCATCAGCAAGGGGTCATCTCACCTGGAAACAGGTAAGGGATGCATAGGTACATGTACATAGAGATATACAGATATAAAGTACATGGTTATATTGATGAAATGTATTTATATTTATAAAAGTATATTGATATAGTCATCTAATAAATATGATAATTTCCTATACTCACAAACATATGTAAAGATATATTACCCATACATGTTGATATTTATCAGTTTTGACTACACAATGTCGGAATCCTATGTTTCGACTGAAGCCTGCCTGCCATCATGGAGTCAGGAAACCAGGTTCTTGCTTTCCTTGCCACTCTTGAAGCTAGGATGTTTCCATGAAGGAAAGTTTGCCATTCAGATCAACCAACCCAGGCTTTGAGTCAAGAGTTAGTAATATAACGGAGTGGAGTCTGAAAAAGGTTTCTCTGGCAGCGACTGCAATTTCTGCAGGATTAAGTTTCCTAAGACATACGGTCATCAGCATCTTGTGCCCATCGCCACAACGTGTTTAGCATTAGTGGCAGAATTGTGCTGGCCACACCAGGTCTGCAGACTGATCTGGAGCAGGATTTCAGGTGGTGTCTCCTCCAAGCCTGGCTGTCCAACCCTCCCATAAATTCTGTGAACTCATCACCTTTAATAATCTGGTGTTTTACTAAATCAGCTATAATTAGGGTCTGTAGCTGCCTCTAAGAAACCTTGCTGATAAATTATAAGAGTAACCAGAGTGACTAACATGGAAAAGAAAGTAGGAACGACAAAGTTCAGCTATTGGGAAAGTGAGTGGAGCCACAGGAGGGGAAGGGCTGTGATCTCCAGTGGTGGAAAGGGGCTCAAATGAGGGAGAGAAGACACATCCACCAGGATTTTCTACTGCTATCACCTTGCATTGAACCTTTTTTTTTTTTTTTTTTAGAAAGGGAGGGTGGAAGAGAGTCATAGAGAGAATCTTAAGCAGGCTCCACACACAGCACAGAGCTCAATGCAGGGACCGATTTCACAACTCTGAGATCATGACCTGAGCCAGAATCAAGAGTCAGATGCTTAACCCACTGATCCACCCAGGCATCCCTCAGTGAACTTTTTACATCTGAAATATCCATGCATTGGTGGCAGAGGTTAGGTGAAAATGGAAGTCTGGAAGCCATGATTATAGCAGGTTCCTGCAGGGATGGAAACTAGGAAGGACTAGGCATACGCTTGTCAAGAGAAGGGAAAAATGTCAGTGGAAATGAAAGCCATGACATCTCCTCTTCATATAGTCCTAATATGGTAAATCAAGTTATTTCTCATTTGTTAGAAATATGCTCACATTCTTCTCTGGATAAAATGCCACAAAATGCCACTGATGATGTTGATCTAAGAAAATTCTGTGAGGGGATCCCTGGGTGGCGCAGCAGTTTGGCGCCTGCCTTTGGCCCAGGGCGCGATCCTTGAGACCCGGGATCAAATCCCACATCGGGCTCCCGGTGCATGGAGCCTGCTTCTCCCTCTGCCTATGTCTCTGCCTCTCTCTCTCTCTCTGTATGACTATCATAAGTAAATAAAATTTAAAAAAAAAAAAGAAAAGAAAATTCTGTGAGAACACAGTGAGGCCACACCTGTGGCCTCTGACCCCAACCAGCTCTTCCTCTAGATACTTGCTTGTCTAACGTCTAAACATCTTCAAGTCCTTGCCTGAATCTCACCTGCCATAAGGTCCACTCTGATCCAGCTACTGAATGCTACCACCTGATCTGATCCCCTCTGCTCTGCTCTGATTTCTTGCTACACAGCATTGGTCACTATCTAATATTTTACGGTTTACTTGTCCGTTACACTTATTGTTTTTTTAGATTCAACTTTTTTATTTAAATTTAATTAATTAACATATAGTCTATTATTAAGTTTCATAGGTAGAGTTCAGTGATTCATCAGTCTTTTATATAACACCCAGTGCTCATTATATCCTGTGCCCTACTTAATATCCATCACCCAGCTATTCCATCTTCCCACTCGCATCCCCTCCAGCAACCTTCAGTTCATTTCCTAGAGTTAAGAGTCGCCTCTGGTTTGTCTCCTTCTCTGTTTTCATCTTATTTTATTTTTCCTTCCCTTTCCCCTATGTTCATCTATTGTTTCTTAAATTCCACATCTGAATGAAATCATGTGGTATTTGTCTTTCTCTGACTTATTTTGCTTAGTATAATACCTTCATGCCATCCACATCATTGTAAATGGCAAGATTTCATTCTTTGTGATGGCTGAGTCATATTCCATTTTATACCACATCTTATTTATCCATTCATCTGTTGAAGGACACCTGGGCTCTTTCCATAGTTTGGCTCTTGTGGACACTGCTATTGTCTGTCTCCCCTACCAGAATGTAAGCACCAAAATGGAAGTAATTTTTGTTTTCTTGCATATCCCAAACTCCTAAAATAGTTGTTGGCATATAATAGGAGCTCAATAAATATTTGTTCAATAAGGGGCGCCTGGGTGGCTCAGTGGTTCAGCACCTGCCTTGGGCTCAGGCCATGATCCTGGGATCCTGGGATCAAGTCCCACATTGGGCTCCCCGCAAGGAGCCCACTTCTCTCTCTGCCTATGTCTTTGCCTCTCTCTGTGTGTCTTTCATTATTACACAAATAAAATCTTAAAAAAAATATATTTGTTCAATGAATGAATGGATATGGCTGAGGTGAAATAAAGAGGAGGCAGGGTGACAGAGATGAGATTGTTGAGATGACAAAAAGCCTCCAAGGTCACATGAAGATTCTAGATTTTATTCTGAGTGAAATGTAAAGCCACTGGATGATACTGAGTACAGAATACCTGAACGCAATAGATCAAGGGGAAAAAGCCAGTGGAGAAGTTGAACCTGCCAAAGGACTGATGATTAATGGAAGAGAACCTCAGAGGTCATTAATTAGAGATCCACATGTTCAGGTGTCCTTGGTCAGAAGAAGGCATAGGTACACAAAAAAGGAAAGATGATTCTCACATGAACCGCAAGCCAGCTATCTTTTATGGTGTTTATTATCAGCCACCATTTTTGGGGTGGGGAAAATTACGCTGTCCTGACAGTTATAATATATTTGTTTTAGAAATCAGCTTGGTTGGGCAGCCCCAGTGGCGCAGCGGTTTAGCGCCGCCTGCACCCCGGGGCGTGATCCTGGAGACCTGGGATCGAGTCCCACATCAGGCTCTCTGCATGGAGCATGCTTCTCTCTCTCTCTCTCTCTCTCTCTCTCTCTGTGTCACAATAAATAAATAAAATCTTTAAAAAAAATAGAAATCAGCTTGGTTATGATACTTATAATGTTTGACTCAAGAATGAAGTACATAGTTTAGAAAATACTTTTTCTAATCTACAAGTTTACTTGTGTGTGACGTCCTCTAAAGGCATCAAAACTGAATCACATTTAGTGGTACATTTACACTAAGTAGTGTAACAGAAAGAAAATGAAGAACGTTTTAGAGGGTATTCAAGGGGCCACCTTGTTTAGATTATTACACTGCTTGCAAAGATGGATCAAATAATCAGGCTATGGTTTCAGGCTCAGAGGTATGAACATTACTCCAAGAATATTTTCTGAGTACACATGTAATATAATTAGCAGTGAGCTTTAGGAAGATTAATATGTTAGTGACTTGGAATGGAATTAAGCTGGAAACTGGACCTCAGCATGTTAATTCAGGCATTCAGAGTACAATTTTGAAATAAGATTTGGTAATTTGTATTATCAAATCCTGAGCCAAACCAATATTGGTTCAAATTGTAGTTCTATCACTTACTAGTTGTGTGGTCTTGGTTGGTTACCTAATTGGTACATCACTTACCTCATGTTTAAAATGGGGATAAATAATAACATTTAGGAGGGATGATTCAAGGATTAAGTGAGTCAATAAGAAGAGCACTTGGAACAGGGCCTGGTACTTTTAAGTGCTATCTAAGTGTTAGCTATTATTGTTGCTGTAATTTCTACCCCCTAGGATGATGTTAGAAATACTTTCATGCTATATTTCTGCTGCATTCAGTCCCTTTAACGGATGGCCAGCTGATATAAAATAATTCAATCATTCCTGTAAACATTCAAGAAAACTATGATATTTAAATTTTTTTAAAAAAAATTTAGAGACACAGAGAGAGAGTGCACATGCATGTGCACAAGAGTGGGGAGGGGCAGGGGGAAAGAGAAAGACAGAATCTCAGCCAGACTGTCCACTTAGCACTGAGGCCGGGCAGGGAGGCTCAATCTCAAGACCCTCAGATCATGACCTGAGCCAAAATCAAGAGTAGGACACTTAACCAATGGAGCCACTCAAATACCCCGAAAACTATGATATTTTTTTTAAAAAATGTTTTTAAAGATTTTATTTATTTATTCATGAGAAACACAGAGATACAAAGAGAGGCAGAGACACAGGCAGAGGGAGAAGCAAGGCTCCATGCAGGGAGCCCGACATGGCACTAGATCCCAGGTCCCCAGGATCACACCCCAAGGTGCAGCCGGCGTTAAACCACTGTACCACCGGGGCTGCCTGAAAACTATGATATTTTAAAAAGCTACACTGATTAATATTTAGAAGTAGAAAAACTCAAAGTCATAATAGTCACTATTTCATGATATGGCAAGATTATAAAATTTCATATAACCGATATGATTATATCAGTGTTGGTCATGCTAAGATTCATAAAACAATTACAGTTTGACAGACATCGTGGTATTTTACATTTGCCATATTCTCCTTAGTGACTCCATGAAATGGGCATTCTTATTTTGTCATTTGCTCAAAGAGGAAAAAGGCTCAAAGAATTTGGTAACTTGAATAAGGAATTAACCAGTTGTAAGTATCCCAGACTAGATTTGAATCCAGGCATTCTGACCTCCATATTTGTACTATATTTTTGAGGTTATGACAGGCAACTGAAATAATGTGTAGTGATCTGCAAATCAAAATTTAAAACAGAATGACCAATTTCCAGGAATTATGCCCAAAAACTCTGTAGCAAAGCAAAATATTCTTCATCAGATCCTCAGTAATTTGATAATGTATATTTCACCCAAGATCAACAGATAAAATAAAATCATAATCAAGAAGATGTTTTATAGAGTTCAGAACCCAAGAGACATGTTAGCATTCGTTACCATTTTTGTGGAATCCTAGACTTGAGACTGCTGAGAGTCTCAAAGCACAATCAGATGTTGGCTAACACTAGGGTTTTGTTAACTCAAAACTTAGGGGCAGAAACTGAGCAAAATTTCTTTACATAAAATACTCATTTCATATCAACTGTCCAGAGAGATGGGTGATAAAGCTGCAAATGAAAAGTAAACTAAGACATTCATCTAATATCTTCTTATATTTGTTCATTAAATTTATTCAGAATATAATTGAGTAATTTGGGTTCTAGGCAGCTGGGGATCGTATAGAGACCAAGACAAGCATTGCTCCTGCTGTTGGAGAGACTGTTCTGATGAAGAAAGCAGAAGATAGATAGATGATAGATAGATAGATAGATAGATAGATAGATAGATAGATAGACTAATAAAATAATCCTTATGAAGGAAATAGTGAGGAGAGTCAGAGAATCTCTAAGAGCAGAGTTAGGGAAAGTGACTTCAGACAGAGCAAGCCTAAAAGATCTATATTCAAAAATGACATTCAAGCTGACTAAAAAATGAACAAAAACAAGGAAAAGGGTTCCAAGCACAGAAAACCTGCAGGATTCATCATCAGGTGCACATCTCCAAAGAAACTATTTAAATGTTCCTTTCTCTCTCCTAACGTCTTCTGATACTTCCAAATCTGTTTTCATTTATGCACTTCATTCATGAACTTCCTTGAGACCATGAACAACATCTGGATCATCTTCATTATCCTGATAGTTCACACAATGCCTTGACATAATGGGCACTCAAAAAGATATTTGAGGGCCAACTAAATAAACAGATGAATGAAGGGTTAACAATTAATCTGGAAAGTTTCCTAAAAAGAAATTTTAAAACTTACGGTTCAGGGTAATGTCAGCAAAAATAGCAGAGTTAAGGACTCCCAAAATTCTCTCTTTAAAATCAATGAAAATCTGATAAAAATTGTCAGAATCAACTTTTTCAGAACTTTGGGAATTAACCAAAGGCTTCCAGCAACCCAGGGAATGTTTATCCAAGAAAAAGGACTAAATCTTGGTAAGAAGAGCAAGCTTAATAATTAACTTGCCCTATTCCCATCCCTCTCTCCATAGGTCCATGGTAGCCTTGAAAAACCGTAGCCTATAACCACAGTGCAAATAAGCAGCCCAGCAGCCAGCAGAGGGGATAGAATAAGACTGGAACTCTTCAAAACATCATTCCTAGGGAATTCTCATTATTTGACCTGTCTGGCAGTTCCCTGGAAGGTCCCACTTATAAGACTATCTTTATCTGACCTGACTTGGAATTCACACAGTGGAAAAAGTCTTTTCCCCATGGGTAGTGGCTGGAAACCCTTAAAGATAATTAACTTTCCAGCTACCCAAGGCAATAGATAACAGTTTGGACAAACAGGAAAACCAAAAGATTAAAACTGAATAGCCAGGGAATGAGATGTCCTAAGGGCTTTGAAAAGGTCCAATGTATTCCTGGGAATATAGAAATGAGTGCACTTGTGTAGCACTGCACAAACACCCAGGGCCTCATTCAGACTCAGGAAAGACCTAAGAAGGCTCTAAGGTCTGACCTACGGCTGACCTTGAGGTTCCGTACAAGTAGGAAATAAAAGTTAAGGCAGCACTGCCAACTGCCTAGTTAAGTTTTGAAGGCATGCTCCAATACACAAACAAAATCCAAAACATGCAAATATAAGAGTCTTATTGGTTCTTAGTATAAAGAAACCTTTGTTCAACTATTAGCTGAATACTAAACTAACCAAGCAGAAACATATGTGGCCACACATGATAATATAAAATGTATAGAATTAGTTAATGAAAGTCAATAAACATACAAACAAGAGCTGTGACAAGCAGCAACAGCAATCCTGAGGAAAACAAGGAGAATCAGATTTCAGAGTTGCCACATTGTATTATTTAAAACATTCAGTTTTCAAAAAAATGCAAGACATGCAATGAGAAATATGCAATAATACATGGAACAAGAAAATATAGACCATACACAGGGGAAAAAGCAATCAGTAGAAACTCCCTGAAAAAAAACAGATGTTAGACTTACTAAAAAAAGAGAAAAAAAAGACTTTAAGATATTTTAAATACATTTAAAGACTTTAAGAAAAATTATGTTTAAAGAACAAAATAAAAAGTATTGGTAAAAAGATATAAATTATAAATAAAGATGAGGACAGAAAAAAAAAGAAATAGTAAATAGAAAAGTGATACAAAAAAAATCTTTGAAAACAAAACTGACGATCCTTTAGCTATACTGACCATGAAAAAATGAGAGATTACACAATTATTAATATCATGAATGAGGAGATACTTTTCTAATGATTTTACAGAAATAAAAAAAGATTGTGGTCAATAATATGAACAGTTATTTTTTTTTATTTTTTTATTCATGATAGTCACAGAGAGAGAGAGAGAGAGAGAGAGAGAGAGAGGCAGAGACACAGGCAGAGGGAGAAGCAGGCTCCATGCACTGGGAGCCTGACATGGGATTCGATCCGGGGTCTCCAGGATCGCATCCTGGGCCAAAGGCAGGCACCAAACCGCTGCGCCACCCAGGGATCCCAATATGAACAGTTATATATAACAAGTTAAATAACCTAGGTGAGATGGACAAATTACTTAAAAAAGACACAAACTACAAAACTGACCCAAGAAAAAGTAGATAATTCTCACTTTGGCTGCACACAGAGTAAATTTGGAACAATAAAGGGAAGATTAACATAGTTCCTGAGTAAGGAAGACACGCAAATTCATTCAGTGCCCCTATTTTTCTGAGGATGTAATGTAGAGCTTTGATGACCAGTTAACAACACTGTATTATGCATATGAAAGTTGACAAGAAAATAGATCTTAAAGGTTTGCATCAAAAGAAAAAAAATCATAAATGTGTGATAATGGATGTTAACTAAATTTACTGTGGTGATAATTTCATAACATGCATATATTAAATCATGATATTGTACATCTAAAACTAATACAATGTCAGTTATATTTCAATTAAAAAAGGAAATATAGACCTGTAACAAGTAGAGTGATTTAATTAATCAAAAACTGCTCTCAAAGAAAATGTCTTCACCAGATCACTTCACTGGTGAATCTATCATATGATTAAGGAATGATTAACATCATCAATCCTTTGCAAACTCTTCCAAGAAATATAAGTGAATACTACTGAAGTCATTCTATAAAGTCAGAATTATCCTGATTCCAAACCCAGACAAACATAAGAAAACTTAAGATTGATATCCCTAATTAATATAGATGTAAAAATTCCTAAATTTCCTTAGTAAAATACTAATAAACTGAATCCAAGAACATAAAAATTATATGTGTTTTATGGATATAAATACATATATAATATAGATATTTTATATCCATAAAAATTGTACATATTATATCATATGACTACATAGCATTTATCTCAGGAATGCAAGGGCAGTTCAATGTGTGAAAATCAATTAATGTAAAACATCATGATACAAAATAAAACATTATGCTAAGTGAAAAAAGCCAGACACAAAGGACCAATTATTCAATAGCAGCTTTTACCCTTAGCCTTATTTTATAAGAAAGTTGAGCAACATGCCTGGGATAGACTAGTGGTGACTGTTGAGGCCACAGAGATGTGACGAAGTGTCTAGGTCACTAAACACATCTCCTAGAAAGAAAAGGTGATCTTATAAAGCATTAAGAATGGGAGAATCGCCATATTGAGTCAGGTTCTTGTTCCATGCACTCTAATGTACTTTCTTTAACAAGGTCCTTTGTATGGGCATATGGATATCTCCTTTGATATCTACCTCCAAAGAGTGAGTAGCCTCCTCTCACATCTAAGTTCCTGAGCTACATCTTAAACATGAATTGATCTAAATTGCTTCCGTATAAACACAGCAAAACACATGATACTTTATGTAAATTGTTTTCAAGTCTGCAAGAGTCATAAACTGAAAGCATTTATACGTATGGACTTTTTGCACTGGTATTGCTATTTGAAGGAGCATTTGTCGGGGAGAACAGTGGGTTCTAAAAATAGACTGTAGAAAAAGAATAAAGGTTTCATCTTTTTCCTTTGAAGTATGTTCAAGAGTTCAAGATTCAAGTATTAAAGACATTCAGATGAATGTAGCACTTCTGTTGTAACCTTTGGGTTAGACAGGCTGCCTGCATTATCTCCGTGATCCCATAATACTTCTTGATTTCCTAAAGACCAGGACTTTGGAGAACCCTAAATGAGGAGAAGACTCTAAAAAAGAAATGGTAAAGTCGGATATGTAACAATGAAGGATGTATTCCCTTTTATCATTTGTAGACATGCAGGCATGCACATTTCTATTAGCTTTGTAGAGGTTAAGTTCCATGAAGGTAAGTAGTTTTCTCTTTACTTCACTAACATATCACCAGAATCTAACTCATCAGCATTGTTGATACTCAGTGATTCCAATCCTCACCATTTCTATGAGATAAGATTCAAGGCTCAGAGACAGTATGGTTTAGATAGTCATGTTGATCAAGCCAATTTGCTTTTTGGTTTAATTCAATAAGAAGCAGTAGAAAGTAAGGAAAAACTTTCAAATAAAATATTCTCAGCAATCATGATGCGGTGGGAGGAGCTGTTAATTGGCATCATATCTTTTGTCCTACCAGTATATTGTTTTCTTCCAAGTCATTTATTATTCTTTTTATATCAGAATACACAATTTGACATATTTAGGTTTTTCAAAGATGCTACTTCCAAACAGGTCAAGTCATGCTAAATAAATAAGTAGTTGAGTGCTCTCTGCATTCAAGCTTATTTCTGCTTTTCATATATTTTTAAAAAGATTTTATTTATTTATTCATGAGAGACACACACAGAGAGAGAGGCAGAGACACAGGCAGAGGGAGAAGCAGGCTCCCTGCAGGGAGCCTGATGTGGGACTTGATCCCAGGACCCCGGGATCACGACCTCAGCCAAAGGCAGATGCTCAACCACTGAGCCACCCTGGCATCCCTATCTTTGCTTTTTAAAACAGATGACAACTGAAGAGTCCAAATTTGAACTAAAAAAAAATGCAAGGTAGCAATCCCCATCTACAGTTCTAATCCCTCAAATCTCTAACTTTTAAAACAATTGCTTTAATGACAAAACCTTACCTGACATCTGTGTTATGTATTTTATACCCTGAAACACACAACAACTTGTGTTTAATTTTGGATTCTGTTTAATTTCTGTAAGTTTCTGGGCAGTTAGCTTTGCCTGTTACACGTGACAAACACACATTATTAGATATCTCTTCAACTATGTAAGTGAATTCAGGTTTAGTACCTGCTGTGCCAAACACAGAAGATACGCCTTCCATAATGGTCTTGTGGATACTGGGATGAGAGAGGACAAATGCAAGTGTCCAGAATGCAACCTTAAAAACACAAAACAAAAAACACGAATCAAACAATACAAACTTCTTTGAAAATGAATAAAAACATCTGTAGTATTAGCTATAAACATGAAAAGAAACCAGGAAAATGTTTAAATTAAACTTAAAACCATGTTAGTACAGAGAATTTTTGAAAACCACTAGATTTTATGTACAAGAGAGATGTTATATATACCTCTGAGAGGTCAAATCTATAATTTTATTCTGTCACTATAGTTTAACTCTGTTGTTTATACAGATTAAATTATCTTTGCTACAAAATGAGGCAGGATTTTTTTTTACAAATGCATGTTATAAAATATTATATATGCATACATTAAATATTCAGAAACAATGAATTATGACATTTAAAATGTTAATCCAAAATAAAATATTTTTTAAAATTTGCTTTTCATGAAATAGAAATAAATGAGCAAATCATTTATTTATCATTGCAAATTCTCTTTAGATCAAAGAAAACTGTTTCGTATCTTTCCTCACTGTGGTATTACAAGGTAAAATTATACTGCCATACATCTCAAAAATTAACTTTCCACTAACTTGGGCAGGTGTTTTTCCTTCTATTTTTAGGTTGCAAAACAAAGGAACCTATATAAAATCAATAAAAGAAGTTTGGGTTTCCCTTTTGTCTTTTCTGGAAACATGTATTGCAAAAGAAATTTCATCTAGGAAAATCAGTCCTGAAAGACTCAGACAATACTTAATATTTAAAACACTTAAGGTTTTTTGTCTCTTTTGTGAGGCAACTTTAAATGTCTTTAAATAATCCCAATACTCCCCTCTGTGGTCAAAAAAGGAAGAGCAACTGTCTGAAGGGAAGCCCTCAAACAAGCCAAATTTCATACTCCTCATGGTTTTCCCCCCTGGGGCATGAAACCTGACAGTGCCAGGGTAAATGTGGTACTGTGTACATAAACAGAGTGAATGGGAGAACCATGGCATGGCCACCACCACCTGGAGAGCCTCCTTCTGTGGCATTATCCAGTTTACCAAAGACTTACCCTAAAGATCATCCAGTCCATTTTACAGTAGAAGAAACAGGCTCAGAAAGCACTCTTCTCTTGTCTACCCACTCAGGCCCCTTCTACTACTATCTATGGATACAAGTGCTGAATTACTGGATTTAATTAATAACCACTCCATACTCAATTCATCTTATTTAAAGGGTCAGAGTTCTTATTAGGGGGAAAGAGAGGTTAGTGATAGCACACAGATTTTCAGTTGTACAAAAACGGTTCAGAGTTATTATACTAACAAGTGCTTAGAGTCTTAAAGATTCACAAAAATTGGGTAATACTTATTTTTTATAATGAACACAGGGAATTCAGCTAAATTATAAATGGCTGCACAAAGGTGCTATATATCATTTTTAAATTTGGTAAAAAACTCAATTACTTTTTTAAAAAGAAAAGTCACATAAAAGAGAGTAATGAGTAAATATGAAGTTTACATGTATTACCGAAACAACAAACAAGAATAAATGACCTCGAGATCTTTGTGCATGCCCAGGTAAAAACTGCTCCCCAAGGTGCCAATTAGTATTTTGCCGAAGAGATCAAGTCCATGCCGAGGGCCACTCAAGAAGGGGAAGAGGGCTCACTTAACTTCACAAGCAGCCACTGCAATCCTTTTGGAGAGGTAAGAATAAAGGAAAGAAGGGACAAGGAGGATACCCCTGACCTTATAGAAGAAGATGAAGTGGGTATGTTTTTCAGCATCAATTATTCCTCCATGCAAAGAAAGATTTAACAAATACTGATGGAGTCTCTATAACACATTAGTCTTCTACAATCATGGTAAACACAAATATGTGTCAGATATCATTCCTGCCCAAAGAACTTTCATGTCTAATTGGGGATATGAAATACAGTCAGGAGGAAAAAGAACTCAGTGTGCAGGCAATGGGTGTAACAGACAACACAGGCTGTGGGAGCTGAGGGTAAGGCGGGATGGGGTGGGGTGGGGTTATGGTCAGTACTGAAAGGATTCAGAAAGAGCTTGGGAGGAACAATACCAAAGATAAAAATGTCAGCAGTGAGACTGGTTCTGGAAAAAATGTTCCTAAAAAGTTTATTTGGCAGGAATCTCTTGGAACTTGGAAATGGTTTTCCCATACAAATGATTTTGCAAATTATGGTTAATATTTTGGGCCAGTCTACCAAAATTCACCTCAACCATAATGGAACCTTCTGGAGACCTGTCTTGTCCCAAGCCTATCTGAAGCCCGAGCTCTCAGTTCCACGGGCCTTGAGGCAGAGCCCAGAATGGGAGAAAAGAGAAGACATAGGCATGAAGAAAGGGCAGGTCCCATCACCTGTCCCTCTGGCAGGGCTTTTATTCTCTAGGCAGAGGCGGGAGATCACATAGAAGCTGGACAGCAGTGGCTACTCCTACCCTGGGGCATTGTTTTGGAAGTCAGGGCAGTTTATTATTAATGGGCCATTGAAAGCAACGACTGCAACAATGGCCTTAATTTTTATAAAAGACGAAATCTGACATTGAGCACCTTCTTTGTTCCAGGGACTGTGAGCCACATTCCATATCTTAAAAATACAATGCTCATGACCATCCTCTGAGGTAGATAACATTAATCCTATTTTATAGATAAGAACACTGAGGTTTGGAGAGGTTAAACAATTGGTTCACTGTCACCCAGCACTGGGATTTGGCCTTGTGCCTGACTCTAAAGCCTTTCCAGGGTCTCTGCCTGCACACCAGCTGTCTCTTGGAGGTGCCAACAAGAGCAAGCAAGATGGAACTTTCATCAGACACTTTCTTTCTGAAATTAATGATTTAAATCCTTTCAGGCAAGTGCCAGGAACAAATTCCAAAGAACTGACTTCCCCTGAGTCAGATCAATGGGGCTTTGTGTCCCTTTCTTCTGGAGGATCTCTCTAATGAGATCTTGAAAATTAATCCTGTGACAGGAGTGGCTGTTTTGTTGCTGCTTTGGGAGCTGTTCTGACATTTGCCTTTTAATTTTGCTATAGCTTAATCAGTATCCAAGAAAACTATGTAAGGAGAAATCAGGGCATAATATCAGAGGCATATAAAGAAGGAGAAAGGATTAGAAATTTTTATTTGCCTGTGCCAGATGAAGTACATATGGCTGACACACGTTTGAGCAGAGACCAGAGTTTCTATTTCTGCTTTCACCCAATCAGTTTTACAACACATGAAAAGAAACTAGACTATCAGTACTTACAAAGCCTTCACTTAGGAGGAAGGAGAATTTAATAATACCTAAAATATCTTTCTTCTATTTGTTAGAAGAAACAAAGAAAATGTCCACATTTATCATTAGAGATGGGCTGAATATTCCTGTTTAGTAGAAAACAAATATGTAAAAAAGGTTACCCTTTAATTCCTCAAATAATGTAAGTGCAGCTTAAGCTAATGTAAAATCCTCACTAATATGCATCAAACAAGAAGTGGCCAACATACCACATGGCTTTAATCTAGTTCATAACAACTTTAAAAAGAAACTGTTAAAAAGTATCTGCTCTCCTTAGTATTGTGAATTCCAATGTCACCATCTCTATTCATGGGGAAGCTTACAGGACCAAGATGCCAAGTAACACAAACAGGAATGGTGCACAGAAGGAGAATGGGTGGAGGCGGGGGACAAAGAACTACTATTCGCTGGGTACCAGCTGGGTTTATCTCACTGAATCCTCACAACCACCTTGTAGAGAAAGGAGGGTGGCCATTCATTAAGTACTCAGGTCCTAGAACCATATCAGGAGTTGTATTATCCCTTTGTTACCCATAAGGAAATGGAGGCTGAGGGTTTAAAGATCTCCATGAGGTTCTATAGCTCTGGTGCAGGGTATCTTGATTCAAGCCCCATTCTATCTCAGACTATCCATTTACCTACTCTCTCCCCAATAAAATGTTAGAGTCAAGACTTCCTCATCTTTGCAGCACCAACACTAAGCATGTTTGTTGCCTGACAAAGAAAGTGCTCCATAGGCAGGTGTTGTCACAACTGACCCCAGAAAGCAAGCTTTACCCTTAGCCTGCTATAAGCTGCCTTGCAGAGGGCAGAATTTACTTAACATCTCGGCTTTGCCTCCTCTGTGGTATTATTAGATTTCACTCTGCAGTCAGTTTTGTTTTTCTATCTCACAACCAAATCCACTGTAGCCTTTTTCTTTCCCATAATAGAGAATTGAAAAGATTGGAAAAAAAGGAAAGAAAAATGAAGGAAAAAATTGAAATTGCAGTAGACAGAAATGTAACCATTCCTTCACTTATACTTACAGGGACAGCATTTGACAGAGAAGCCCAAAGTAGTAAGAGCCCATAATTGGGGCTCTTTTCTTCCTTTCTTTCCATCTCTACAATATCCAGCATAGTCTGCATCAGTGTCTGTTTAAAAGAAATACATATCATCAAACCACACCTATGTGACAAAGACTGATATTAATAAACAAAGACCATGCAGTTTTCCTTAATCTCAAATATATTATTTCTGCCATTCCTACATTTGCAGCTTGAGGTATGCTAAGGGATTTATATACTTACTGTTGCATAGAAATTAGGAGTTGGGACTCTCTAGCACAACTGCTTTACAGCATTGGTTCAAATCCTAGCTTAGTTTTTTTTCTTTTTTCTTAAAGACTATTTTTTTTTATTTTTTTATTTATGATAGGCACACAGTGAGAGAGAGAGAGAGGCAGAGACATAGGCAGAGAGAGAAGCAGGCTCCATGCACCGGGAGCCTGATGTGGGATTCGATCCCGAGTCTCCAGGATCGTGCCCTGGGCCAAAGGCAGGCGCCAAACCGCTGCGCCACCCAGGGATCCCTCTTAAAGACTATTTTTTAGAGCAATTTTGAGTTTACAATAAAATTGAGAGGAAGGTACAAAGACTTCCCATATAACCCTTACCCCCACACATGCATAGAGCCTTCTCTATCAATATCATTCACCAAGATGGTATTTTTTTTTTTTAGCATGGATCAAGGACACAGACACATCATAATTACCTAAACTCCATAGTTTACCTTACCATAGTTCATTCTTGGCATTGTAAACTCTATAGGTTTGGACAAATGCATGATGATATATATCCACTATTATGATGTCATGCAAATTATTTTCACTGCCCTAAAAATCCTCTATGCTCTGCCAATATATTTCCTCCCTCCTTCCCCCAAAATCACTGATCTTTTTCTTTTCTCCACATCTTACATTTTCCAGAATGTCATATAGTTGAAATCATATATTATGTAGCCTTCTTAGATTGGCATCTTTCACTTATTTATGGTCCCTTAATGTCTTCTCATGGTTTGATAGCTCATTTTTTCTTAGTGCTGAATAATATCCCATTCCCTAGACGTATAGTTTATCTATTTACCTAATGAAGGATATCTTTGGTGGCTTCCAAGTTTGGCAATTATGAATAAAGCTATTATAAACATCCATATGTAGGTTTTTGTGTGGACATAAATTTTCAAATAATTTGGGCAAATAGCAAGGGGCACAATTACTAGATTTTATGGTTAAGAGTATGCTTTGTTTTGTAAGAAACCATCAAAGTGTCTGTACCATTCTGGATTCCCATCAACACTGAGTGAGAGGTCTTGTTGCTCCACGTCCTCACCAGCATTTGGTGGTGTCAGTGTTCCAGATCCTGGCTAGAATGAGTGTAGTGGTATCTCAGTGTTGTTTTCACTTGCATTTTCCTGATGACATATGATGTAGAGCATCTTTTCATATATTTTCCATTTTCTCTCATGGATTGTGTTTTTGATGTTATATCTCAATAGGTATGACCATACCCAAGGTCAACTAGGTTTTCTCCTATGTTATATTCTAGTAGTTTTATACTTTTGTATTTTACTATCCATGAACATAAAATATCTATCTACTTAGTTCTTTGGTTTTGTTCATTAGAGTTTTGTAGCATTCCACATACAGATCTTATATACCTTTTGTCAAGTTTATACCTAAGTATTTCATTTGGGGGGATACTAATGTAAATGGTATTGTGTTTCTAATTTCACACTCCACTCTTTCATTGTTGGTACATGGGAAAGCAATAAACTTCCGAATATTAACTTGTATCCTGCAACTCTGCTATAATAGCTTGTTAGTTCCAGTAGTTTTTTGTTGATTTTCTTGGATTTTCTACATATATGATCATGACACCTGTGAAGAACAAGTTTTAAGTCTTCCTTTCCAATCTGTGTAACTTTTATTTCCTTTCTTGATTTATTACATAGGACTTTCAGTACTATGATGAAAAGGAGTTGTAAAGGGGGCATCTGGGTGGGTCAGTGGTTGAGGGTCTGCCTTTGGCTCAGGTCATGATCCCAGGATCCTGGGACTGAGTCCTGCATCAGGCTCCCCATGGGGAGCCTGCTTTTCCCCCTGCCTATGTCTCTGCCTCTGTGTCTCATGAATGAATAAATAAAATCTTAAAAAAAAAAAAGAAAGAAAGAAAGAAAGAAAGAAAGAAAGAAAGAAAGAAAGAAAGAAAGAAAGAAAAAGAGTGGTAAGGTAGCAAGGTAACCCTTGCTATGGGGTTCTGGTACCAATTTCTACTGTGTGTGTATATGTGTGTGTGTGGGGGGGGGAAGGAATTCCAAACAACAATAAACAATACTCAGGACACTATCTGAGTAAACTATAATTCAACTTAGTTTAGTACAATTCTGACTCTATCTAACCAGAAATAACATGAGGTTCTACAGATTAAGGATTTAGTCCTACAAGACTATACTCTTACTCCAACCTCCCACCTACCTACCCTTCAGACACCAGTCACAGCTCAGGTGACTCACCTGTACTTCAGACCAACTGGCTACACATTGGAAGTTCCAACAACCTCCTCCCTGGGATTCAGATGCCAGCTGCAAGTCTACGCTGTTATCTGTATTTCTGACTGACTGGCTATATAAATCAGTTTCTCATGACCCCTTCCTCAGGTTCAATTAATTTGCTGAAGGGACTCACAGAAGTCAGAGAAACATTTTATTTACGGTATTACCAGCTTATCATGGAATGACAAAGGATACAGACATCCAGATAACCATACATAATCATTTCATTTATATATAAGCATACACAAGTGTGGATGTACATATATATATATATATTAAACACACACACATATTTTTATCTGAATACATTGTTGCTATTATAATTTGAACAAATTGTCACCTGTTAGATCAATTAAGGAAAACAAATTTTTATATCACCTTTACTTATTTCTTTGATGCTCTTCCCTTCTTTATGTAGCTCTGAGTTTCTGACCTATATTATTTTTCTTCTCTCTGAAGAACCCTCTTTAATATTTCTTGTATGGAAGGTCTACTCAGAATAAACTCCCTCATTTTTTGTCTGTGAAAGCCTTTAATTCTCCTTCGCTTTTTTTTTTTTAAATATTTTATTTATTTATTTATTTATTTATTTATTTATTTATTTATTTATTTATTCATGAGAGACAGAGAGAAAGTGAGAGGCAGAGGCATAGGCGGAGGGAGAAGCAGGCTCCATGCAGGAAGCCCAATGTAGGATTTGATCCCGGGACTCCATGATCACACCCTGAGCCAAAGGCAGGTGGTCAACTGCTGAGGCACCCAGGGACCCCCTCTCCTTCACTTTTAAAGGATAATTTCACATGGTACAGAATTCCAGATTGGTGGGGATTTTTTTACTCACTACTCTTTTAGTTCACTCTACTGTATTTTTGCTTTGCATGGTTTCTAAGGAGAAGTCAGGTATAATTCTTATCTTTGTTCCTCTATAGGTATGGTGTTTTTCCTTCTGGCTTCTTTAGGATTTTTTAAATCTTTGTTTTCTTTTTGTTTGTTTGTTTGTTTTTTTTTTTTTAATTTAAAAATGATATGCTAAGGAATTTACATGCTTGGTGTTCTCTGAGCTTCCTGGATCTATGGTTTGGTGCCTGACATCAATTGGAAGAAAATTCTGTCATTATTGTTTCAAATAGTCCTTCTGTTCCTTCCTCCCTTTCTTCTTCTTCTCCTCCTCCTCCTCCTCCTCCTTCTTCTTTCTTCTTCTTCTTCTCCTTCTCCTTCTCCTTCTTCTTCTTCTTCTAGTATCCCCTCCTCACTGTATGTATGCTATACCTTTTGTAGTTGTCCCACAGTTCCACAGTCTTTTGATATTCTATCCTATTTTTTTAAGTCTTTGTTCACTTTGCTTTTCAGTTTTTGGGGGATTCAACTGATATATCCTCTAGAGATTCTTTTCTCAGCTCTACCAGTCTACAAATAAGACCATCAAAGGCATCCTTCATTTCTGTTACAGTGTTTATTATATATAGGATTTGATTTTGGTTCATTCTTAGGATTTCCATCTCTCTGGTTATACTGTCCACCTGTTCTGGCATGCTGTCCACTTTATGCATTAGAGCCCTTGGCATATTAATCACAGTTGTTTTAAAGTCCCAGTCTGATAATTCTAATGTTGGCCTGTTCAGCTTTCTACTTGTTGTTAGGATGGAATGACAACTTCCAAGATCCTTATGTGTGGAACCAGAACCTGGCTTAGTTGTTCAAGGCCCGGGCAACTTTGGACCAGTTACTTTAAGCTCTGTGTCTCCATTTTGTCATCTATAAAATAGCATAACATAGTACCTACCTCATAGGATTGTTGTGAGAATTAAATCAGTTATCACCTATAAAGTGCTTAACGCAAAACTCAGTACATATAATCATTTGGACAAATTTTTTAAATAAGCCCCTGGGTTTAGGAAAATGCAAGCAATACAGAAACAAGATATCTGGAACATTCCAGAGAAAACCCTTCCCTCATTTGCCATGAAGATTCTTAGCCTATATACCATGGAGAACGCACTGCCACACCAGGATAGAGTATAAATACCACAACATGCAGAGAACAGGTATTTGACTAGAATGGCACCAACCAAGATCAGAGCCCCATCCAAAGCTACCTAGGATTTCCCTCAGGTCATCACACAAATTCCATGAAAGCTTTCTTTTCACTGGGAGGTTTTCCAGTCATGCTTTAGTCAATAGTCATTCCCCATCATGGGGAAGAAATTCAGACACTGTAACATTTTCATTAAGTTACTCATGTATGTTGAATCTTAAATAACTTGGGTTAGGTGATAAAAATAATGGTAGCTAATGTCTAGAATTTGCTTGCTAAGGTAAATACTATTTTAAGTGCTTTACAAGTATTTAGCCATTTATTCCTCACCACAATTTGAAGAAGTAGATACTATTATCACCTTCACCATTTTACATTTGAGGAAACTGAAGCACAATTAAGTTAGGGAACTTTGCCAGGGACAGGTAGCTTTTCTGTGGTTGAGCTGGGATTCAAACCCTGTGAGCCTGGCCTGGCTCCAGAGCCCACACTCTTAGCTCCTGTACTATCCTGCGCCATGAGAGATACAGTCCACAACTCTCCTGGATTAGGGATTAAGAGAACTGTATTGTACCATCATGAAGGAGTTTTGCTTCAGATATTATAAGAATTAACTATTAAATCATTATTGGGGGCACCTGGGTGGCTCAGTGGTTGAGCGTCTGCCTTCACCTCAGTGTGTAATCCTTGGGCCCTGGGATTGATTCCTACATTGGGCTCCTTGCAGGGAGCCTGCTTCTCCCTCTGTCTATGTCTCTGCCTCTCTCTGTGTCTCTCATGAATAAATAAATATAATCTTTAAAAAATAAATAAAATAGATCGCTATCAGAGAAAATACATGATGAGAGAATATTACTGTTACTTACAAAGGCATATAATGTTTTAAAAGTGATTAACCACTCTAATCCTCAGCTTTCTGGTTTTAATAAGCTCCAGTTTTCCGGGTATTAGAGTTGTTGTGAAAAGTAAATGAGTCATGAATTTGTGAAATGTGTAATACTAGGCCTAGCACAGAGTAAGCTCTCCATAAACATTAGCAATGTCTTATTGTTTTTGTAACAATGGATTAGCAAAATTATAAATTATTTAAGTATAAACTTTATTTATGGCTAGTTTTTATCATACAACGTAAATTGTTACAACACAAAGTTTTTATCTCATGGAAAATCCTATACATGGATTTCACCCTTTGGATATGCTATTCTGTAGATGAAATCTTAATTTTATTATTATTATTATTATTATTAAAGATTTTATTTATTCATGAGAGACACAGAGAGAGAGAGAGAGAGACAGAGACACAGGCAGAGAGAGAAGCAGGCTCCATGCAGGGAGCCCGACGTGGGACTCGATCCCAGGACTCCAGGATCACGCCCTAGGCCAAAGGCAGGCATTAAACCGCTGCGCCACCCAGGGATCCCCAAATCCTAATTTTAAATGAAAATACTAGCTTAATACATATATAGAATAATGAGGGAAAAATTATCACACTTAATGTTTATAATTTGATAAAATGTGTAATATTTCCAAAAAACAAAAACTTCTTCCAGTCTTCTGCTTAACTAGGCCATTGAAATCTACTTACACAGTAGAAGACAACAGAATCTTTTATTTTCTTCTTAGAATGCATTTTTTAAAAAAAATGGGTACAAAACACAAGCTCAGTGTGAACACTGCTGGAAGAAACAGAAGTGATACACAAGAAAGTGAAAACTGCTCATGAATGATCAAACTGAGTTCTACCTTAAAGTCTTAAGCATTGGATTAGCTTCAGCAAAATTCAATATCTGTCTTTACTCAAATATAGAGTTAGAGTATATATGATCAAAAATGACTCATTTTTTTCACAGTAGGAAAAAGAAATGCTACTCTAGAAGTACTGTCAGTGGAAAGTTTTAGCTGGGACATTAAAAACCCTGTTTGCTAGGCCCATAGATTACAGATCTAGCTGGGATCAGCTTTTATACTCATCTTTACCCCTAATCCTGAAAAATTAGCAAATGAAAATGTGTTCATCTGGGTCTGTTTATAAAATAGAACCTTTAGATGAAACATTTATCAATGAAGGGCATTCCAGAATATCTTTCTATTCCCTTTAGTTAGGGAGATACCTAACCATTCACACATCCCTTTTGTCCTAAAGTGATCTTCCTCTCCAGTGTTAGAGTTGCTCATTAAAACATTTGCTATAATAATGAAAAGTAAGCAAAGAAAAATGTTTGATACTATGTATAAATAATAAAAGGTCTTATTTTTAATGATAACCACATGGTATAAACTGTTAGGTAGTCCTCACTACTCTCTAACTGCTTCACAAATATTAACTCATTTAATCTCACATTCTATGAGGTAGGTGTAGAACCTGAGCGAAGAGGCAAGGTGCCATGCCCAAGGTCATGCGACTGGTGACTGGATTTGAGCCTGTGTTCAGACCAAGTGAATCCCAGCCTCCAATGCAGGGAGGTCTGGAGCATCAGGTAGTTTTCAAAAACTCCCAGAGATCCTGATGAGCAGGCAGGGTTGAGAATTTTGCATTATACAAGGATCAGAACCTCCTGGAAGGCCTATGAGACCACAAATTTGTGGTGCCTGGGTGCCTATGCCTTTGGCTCAGGTCATAATCCCGGGGTCCTGGGATTAAGTACTGCATCAGGTTCCCTGCATGGAGCCTGCTTTTCCCTGTGCCTATGTCTCTGCCTCTCTCTCTATGTCTCTCATGAATAAATAAATAAATAAAATCTTAAAAAAAAAATAAAAGAAACCACAGATTGGTAGGCTCTACCCCAGAGTTTCCAATTGAGTGGTCCCCAGGCAATGCTGGTACCATTGGTCTAGGAACCATACCTGAAGAACCAGAGCTAGGACACTTGGGACAGTGGCTTCCAATGTATTGCTTTTCAAATTATACCTTACTATCTCCTTTTATTTGGAGACAGAAATAATTAGTGGTATTAGCATCAAGAACAAAGTCTATTTTGCAGAACTCTGTTATCCTTGTCTAATGTGCCATAACTCCCACCTGTCACTGTTGACACACCTGTATAATATTTAAATCAATAAAAACTTCAACACCTTGTTATATGTTGTTGTCTAGAGTCTTAGTTTTTCCTTATGTGGAAGACCATCAATACCTACTTCATTGTTGGGAGGCTGTTTAATAGAATAATGTATGCAAACATCTAACACAGTACTTGACACAAAAATGTTACCTAAATAATCTCATGATTTTTGGCAAAAAAAAAAAATTTGATCATAACTTATTACTGTTTTCATCCCATATATTTTAGCAAAAAAGCTAAGGTATACTTACCATGGAATTATCTTTTGCAGATTTGTATGTTTTTATATCTGGAATGTTTTTTTCAAAAAGTGCTAAAAGCCACTTTTTGGATTTTGACCAGTTTCTAGGTGAGAAAAAAAAATATGTGCATAAATGGATTTGAAATCACTTCAGGAGAAACAGGTCATGACATTAAAGGGGAGAATATGGAATTATAATTATTTCTCCAAATTTCTTCTTCAGTTTTTCTAGAATTTCATGCAAGGTCTACCTTCAGACTTATTAGTCCACAAGGAAAATCGAGGGGGCAAGGCAGTCACATCTTAGTGGGTTTTTTTTGTTTTGTTTGTCTTTGCAAATAAATGTTTGAATTCTTCTGCGATTGGCATTGAATAAAAAGCAAAAACAAACAAAAAAAAACAGATCCCAGGACCTGTTTGTTCTAGCTTTACTCTTGCTATTTATCTGTTGCTGGAGGATGAAAATTAGCACAGAGACCCCGTGCTGGCTTAAGCCAGGTAAAGCAAACTAGCTATGATCTTTTTAATATTTTCTGACCAGTCACTACTGCAGAGCAACTGCTAAGATATTTAAAAATCATGTGTTATTTTGCATTGGAACCACTGAGCCAATTCTGAAAAATACATTTGACCACACTTCCTTTTGCCCTAGAGAAAACAAGGACCACAATGTTTGACTCTTAAGACTGGTCAGACTTGATGGTTTAGCAGGGTTCCAAACTACAGCAATGAATGTGGTAATATTAAGGAGTAAATGGGATAAAAGCCCTCAAAAGAAATTCTTTGTTTCATTCTCATATCTTCTCTCTGTATCTCATTTTTGCTCCTCAGAATAAGAAAGGGAAAAAAGAAGTAATATATCTTTCTTCTTTGGTTCCTCCATCAAGTCACACACACCCCCAAAACAAACTGGTCGTTAAGAAGGAGCATCTATCTCTTCCATGTGGATGCTGTTCTACTTAGGACAGGGGAATACAAGATGTGTATGAATTGCTGGGAGGAGCTTGGTCAGTGAATTAATTATAGGGAAGAGCTCTCTACCTTAGGAGACATTCTGGCATCTGGGACCCGTACTCAAAACCTTCATCGTAAGCTTGAAAATGCTGATAGAACTCCCTGATTTTTCCCTCATTTCTGGGAAACAAACCTTTTTTAAAGAGCATATTCATTGTAACTGGATAAAGGAGATTCCTACAAAGATAAAAAACAAATAGAAAGTCAGACCCAATGACTGAAGGAGAAAGGCAAAGGATACAAAAAAGGGTATTATTTAATAGCTATATATTAGAGGTAGATTCTTCTGGGAAAGAGTCACTCTTGAAAGGTTTTAATATTTGCTTACTGTGGTCAAGATAACTTAGGGGTAACTGAAATTGTGGTTTATTTATCGGAAGATTTTAAAATGCTTTCTAAACAAGCACTGGTAGATACTGGCAAATATGAGATGATGAGCAGAAACAAATTGATTCAATATAATTTCAACAAGTACTTATTATTTAGCAAATAATAGCATTTGCTAAGATACAGACTTAGTCTCAAAAGAGAGCCAAAGAGTCAGGGCAATATAGTTACCAAATTTCCTAAGCTCTCATGGGATCCTACAGATTTAAACTAGTACTGCTAGATACTAAGCAGTATCTGTTAAGTTATAGATACTATAGTTCCTATCATCATTAAGTTTTGCCATAAGTGAGTAAAATGATTACTGTGCCATACATAAATTAAAGAATATCAAAGACTGTTAGTATGACCTAGATTAGTAACACTAAGTACTGCTTGTTTCATTTTTATTTACCATCCCTTCCTCATTTGAAATTTTTCAGGATCTCCTTCCCTCAAAGTTTCAAAGATATCCAAGAATTTGCTTGGTTTTGTTGTAGATACTGGGCATGCCAAAAGTTTGGTTGATTGCTGGTTTGTTTTTTGTTTGTTTGTTTGTTTTTTCCTCTTTCTCTTCCTGGGCCCCTAACAAAATATTGAATGTTGTTCTTCTTTTATGAGTCTATCTATTGAATCCTGCCTTCAGTATCCCAGTATCCCACTGAGATGGAAAAGTACCTAATTGGTAATTTCAATTTACCAAATCTTCTTATGCATGCGAAGAATTTTTCTCAGGGTTCCTATGCCCAGCACCTTACCATTGCCAGAAAGCTCCAGAACATGACTGAGGCCACCTGACTCCCTCCTCTGCCTTATCCTGACTCACCTGTCTCCCAACATCCCCTCTGGATAGGTATGTTCTACATGCCATAGAATGGCTGAGGAGAAATTACTGTAAATGGATGGAAATTATTGTATTGGCTTATTGGTTCACCTTCAAATTTGAGTGCTAAAGAAAAGTTGTCTGTTAATTAAAATTTAAAAGATTAATAAAATCTTTTAATTGCCTAGTTAGATAGATTTCATTAATCCACCATATAAGCTTTAAAGTTAAATGTGTGGGCTTCAATTCCTTTTTATTCCAAAAAACCCCCCCAAAACAAAAAACCAATAAGATCAAATAATACTAATGCATCTATTTACCTTACTAAGTGGTTCAGCTCCATTGTCCCATGAGTGCCTAAATTCTCCAGTTGCTCATGTAATTCTTCAGTCAGTTGTCCAGTGAATTGATACAGGTTGAAAGTCCCTATTTTCCCTTTCATCATGATATAAAGTTTTTCATGCAGCGCTAAAAAAGTATTCTTTGGAATTGATGCTATAAACAGAGAAAACTATTTTCAAAAGAAGCAACAACTCCCTGAAGCAAACTGTCAATCTACCTCTATCTACTATTACTTGGTCATTAGGGATTAGAGCCAAAGTCCTCCCAGAATCCTCCCAACACTTATATAATCACCTCTTGCAAATAAGAGTAGGCAAAGATTCAGCATATCCTATGAGACAGCAGAAGTCTGTAGGGAAATTCACTCTAAGGGGTGATCTACAAATGGGTGATTAAGAGGGTTTCTGGGAAGTGCAAACCTAGCGATTTTTCTTTCTATGTTTAAAAGATTTCATTGGCTTCCTACCCTTAACAAAGTTTAAAAGGCCTTCTACCATCTTTCCAGTTCTCCAGTGACATTTCCAGGCCCTTCTCCCCCCAAATTTGTATCTCAGATACAGTGTGGTATTTCCAATATTTATATTTATATCTCCCAGCATTTTTATGACATGTTCTATCTGCTCAAAACACTCTTTCCTTGACCAACCTCACCCCATTCCCACACACCTGCAACTAGAAGCCACACATTTCTCCTACTAACTTCTATTTCTCCTTCTACCCCATGAGTAGCTCTGGTTCCACTACCTCCTTTGTGTTAGTGTTCATGTTCCTTCCATGATATACACTCCCACTTGAGTTCAGCTAGTAAGAGTGAAAGTCTTTATAGTCATTATTCTTGTGCCATCTGGTGGCTCAGTCAGTTAAGTGTCTGCCTTCAGCTCAGGTCATGATCTCAGGGTCCTGAGATCAAGCCCTGCAACAGGCTCTCTGCTCAGCAAGTAGTCTGCTTCTCTCTCTCCCTCTGCCCCTCTCTGCCACTTACGGTCTCTCTTTCAAATAAATAAAATCTTTTAAAAAATGTATTATTCTTTTATATTTTCTTTAATCCTGTTTTATTGTCTGCAAAGTAACCTTTTCAAAAACATTTTTTTAATTCAAATCCTATTTGCCAACATATAGTATAACACCCTGTGCTCATCCCATCAAGTGCCCTGCTTAGTGCCCATCACCCAGTTACCCCATCCTCCCACCCACCTCCACTTCTGCAAACCTCTATTTGTTTCCCAGAGTTAGGAGTCTCTCATCATTTGTCTTCCTCTCTAATTTTTCCCCACTCAGATTTTCCCCTTTCCTATGGTCCCTTTCACTATTTCTTATATTCCACGTATGAATGAAACCATGTAATTGTCTTTCTCTGATTGACTTATTTCACTCAGCATAATACCCTCCAGTTCCATCCATGTCAATGTAATTGGTAGGTATTCATCCTTTCTGATGGCTTTTTTAGTTTTATATTTCATCAGCCTTTTTATGTGTAGATAATATTTTGTATAAGTTAATTAAAAATGCTTAGGTTTCCTGAGTATACATCTCTGTAGTAGGGAACTATAAGAGAGGAATGGGAAGCTGGCTCAAGAGCACATATTAACATATTTTGCCTATTAAATAGAAATATTTAAACGGACATCCCCAGAGAAGGTAAAGGTAAAAAAACTTCATCACTTCCATGCACCCCTGATAGGTGAGTAAGCTGGCACATTTTTCTGGAGGGATACATGAACTTAATAGACCAAGAGCCTTCAAAATTTCAAAATATTTATATTCTTCGATCTGGAATACTCTCGTCTAAATATCAAGAAGCACTAAATTGAGAATTTAACTAACATGTTGTGATTTTCATGCAATCAAGAAGAAATAATCATCATGCTATTCGTCACTGACAGCTTTTAAAACGTTTTTGTTTTAATGGCAAGAGACACATGAGAGGCTACACGAAGATGAACCTAAGAAAGAAGCCAAAAAGGAAACCACGAGAAAAAAAAAGCCATAACAACAGAAGCAAGCACAGACATGGCGAAAGCAAAGAAAAGAATCAGGCACAAAAATGAAAGGACTCCGCATTCTTGGGAGGACAAATGGCCTCAGCACCGCACATTTGCAGCCTAGGAAGAAATAATGTGGATAGTCACACTGGAAGCATGCTGACAACTAAAATCCAGCAGTCTCTGAGGACGGAGAACAAAAGGCCACCAATTACATGAAGCCAAGCCCCACTTACCTTAATGGCCCCATGGAATGTGTCAGGAAATGCCACAGTAAAGGGCTTACTAAGCAGTGGAATTCTACTTTCACTGAGCAGAGTAGCAACATGTGATCAAGCCAAGAGCTATAGCCTGTAGAACACTGTATACACAGCAGCAGAACAGAGTGAATGACATCTTGGGAGCTGTAACAGGATACAGATTCCAAATATTTTCCAAAGTAAACAGCAGGGAGGTAACCTCATCTCTTACATACGTCTAATTAAGACTTAAATGAGGCTTATAATTTGTTTTTCAAAGACCAAACTCATCAGATATTCTTTCTACCTTCTGTCCGAATTTTAAAGAATAAAATAAAGAAGGGGCTGTCAATATTCCTGATAGAGGAGTGAGAGTATACTGCTAGCAGAGCTACTCTTGGATTCCAATGTGGTATTTTCAAACTATCTGAAAATATTCTTTACCTGTGCGATAGACGGGATTTTGCACTGCTAGTTCAAAATTCACTTCTTTGGATTTTAGAAACACATTAATTCCCTCTTCTTCAGTAACAAAGGTCATTCGGTTGCCCATAACAAATACTGTAAATATTGGTCCATACTGAAAGAAAACATAAATACAGCTATTAGTAAGCATTTCTAATAAGTTACTGGGCCAAGGGTTATGTGAGAACCCCAGCGCTGAAGTTATCATAAAGATACAAATTATTATGATTATATAATGGTGATTATTCATAAATTTTGATGGATTCAGCCAAATCTAAATTATACAAATCATAATTTATTCTGTCCTAATACTTAACTTTCATTTTGATCATTATTTGTTTTAAAGTTTCCTTTCTTATAGTATAATAATAATAATTGGACATAATTACCAAAAATTATGTCAAACAGTGATATTTGAACATTGTTTTCCAGATATCAGTAGGCGTATGACCAACTATAGCTCAATTTTGTCCATGAAAAAGACACAAAACAGCTGACTGATATTACCTTAGTGGTCACTCAACAATTTCCTGCAATCCTAAAAATTTCTCTAATGTGTTCACTTTCTCACTTTCCAAAATTACTATTTCCCCCGAATACCTGGGTGTTAGGAAGCAAAGGCAAGCACATACAGTATGTTGTAGAAGTGGTGCTTATGTGTTAGTTCACAAACATTTTATTTTGAGATAATTATAGAGTAATGTGCAGTTATAAGAAATAATACAAAGCAACCCTACGTATTGATTACTGTTTTCCTTAGTGCTAATATGTTGCAAAACTATCCTATGGTAACAGAACCACCAATAGTGATAAAGTCAAGGTACAGAATATTTCCATCACCGTGAAATGCCTCATGTTGCCTTTTTATAGTCACATCTAGTTTCTCTATACTCTTACTAGCACCTGAGTAATGATAGGTGTCATTTTTTTTTTTATTTAGCCATTCTGATAGGTATGTGGTGATATCTCATTGTGGTTTTCATTTTCATTTGCATAGCCTCAATTGGCTAATGATGTTGAACATTTTTTCATGTGTTCATTTGCCAGTTTTATATCTTATTAAGTAACTTGTTAATATCATTTGCCATTTCTTTAGCTGACTTTTTTTTTTAAATACTGAGTGTGGAGAGTTCTTTATATATCCTAGATAGCAGTCCCTCATCAGATATATGACTTCCAAATATTTTCTCTCCTGTCTTCCCAGTCTCCATTTTTTTTTTTTTTTGTCTTCCCAGTCCTAACAGGGTCTTTCACAGAGCAAAAGCTTGTAATTTTCATGAGATCCAATTTATCAGCTTTTGTTTTTATGGGTTGTGCCTTTGGTGTCAAGTCTAAAAACTATGTTTTAGTCCCAGATTATTCTTTTTTTTTCTAAGCGTTATGTTTTACATATAAGTTGGTGATCTATTTTAATTTTTATTTAAGATGCGAGACTTGTCTTGCATTTTATTTTGTTTTGGCTAATTGGTGTCTAATTGCTTCACTGCCATTTGTTGAAATGACTATCTTTATTTAAATAAATAGTTTTTGTGCCTGTGTCTAAAGTCATTTGGGCATTTAGTGTGTCTATTTCTGGGTACTCAACTCTGTTTCATCGCTCTCTGTATCTATCCCTCCAACTGCATAATCTTGAATACTGGAGCTATGTAATGAGTCTTGAAAATGAGTAGTAATTCTTCCCATTTCATTCTTTTAAAAATTGTTTTAGCTATTCCAGTTCTTTTGCCATTCCATGTAAATTATCAAATAATCTTGTCTATAACTATACTTTACTAGAAATTTGATATAATTTGCACTTAACTTGTATATTTGATTTAGGGAGAATTGACATCTTTACGATGGTTGACTTTTCCAATCCATGAATATGGTATGTCTCTTCATTAATATCTTCAATTTCTTTCATCAATGTTTTGTAGTTTTCAGCATAAAGTTCTATACATGTGCTATTAAATTTATATCTAAATATTTCTTTCTCTTTTTGAATGACTGTAAGTGGCACTGTATTTTTAACTACCATCTGCACATGTATTTAGTGATACAAATGATATTTGTATGTTGACTTTGTATTCTGTGACCTTGTTGTATTTTGTGATTAATTCTAGGAGATCTTTTGTAGATTCCTTGAGATTTTCTAAGTAAACAACCACATCATCTGCAAACAGAGACAGTTTTATTTGTTCCTTTCCATATGACTTTTGTTTCTTTTTCTCGCTTAATTGCACCCACCAGAACTTTCAGCATTTTGTGGAATAAAAGTGGTGGCAATAGATACCCCTGCTTTGTTCCCAAGCAGAAATGAAGCATTTACTCTTTCACAATTAAGATTATTGCTGTTAGCTGTAAAATTTTTGTAAATTTTCTTTATGAATTTGAAGAAGCCTCTCTCTATTACTACTTTTCTGATAGTTTTTAACAATCATGGATGGGTGTAGCATTTTGTCAAATGCTTTTTCTGTATAAATCAATATGTCCATGTGACTCTTCTTCTCTCACCTATTAGTATGGTGGCTTGCACTAACTGATTTTCAAATATTGGGCCTGTCTTAAATCTCTAGAAGGGAATCATGGGGCCATGGGGTTTATAATCCCTTTCATATATTGCTGGATTTTATTTCCTGGTATTTTGCTGAGGACATTTGCACCTATATTCATAAGGAATACTGATCTGTAGTTTTCTTTTTTCTATCTTTATCTGGTTTGTTATCAGGGTGACCCTAGCTTCATAAAATAAACAGACATACTCCTTTTCTCCTTTATGGAAGACATTGTATAAAATTGATGTTAATTCTTCTTTAGACATTTGGCATAATTAATTCTCCAGTGAAACAATCTGGGCCTTAAGATTTTTTAATTCATATTTAAAATTATGAACTCAATTTCCTAAATAATATAGGGTGACTCAAATTATCTATTTCATACTGAATATGGAATACTTGTATTTTGGGGTGAATTTGGTCCATTTCATCTAAGTTGTCAAAGTGCAGGGTTGTTCTAAGTGCAGGGTTGCTTACAGTCTTCCCTTACCATCTTTTTGATGCCTGCAGCATATGCCTCATTTTATTCCTGAGATTAATAATTTGTTTCTTTTTTTTCCCTTCTCTTGTGTGAGGTCTTTCAAAATTATTGCTCTTTACAAAGAATTGGTTCTTTCACTGATTTTCTCCATTTTTTTTTTCTGTTTTCACTTTCATTGATTTCTTTTGAAGTGAAACAGAAAATATTTCCTTCCTTTTTCTTGTTTGGGGTTTATTTTGCTCTTTTGTGAGGAGGGGATTGATAGAGCAGCTTTATTCATTTCACTTTTAATGCTCCTTTATAATGCAAATACTTAGTGATAATAATGTCTTTCTCCGCACTGCTTTAGCTGTGCTCCCTCTCCAAATTGATAGGTTGTATTTTTATTTTCTTTCAATTCAGCATAATTTTTAAAAAAGATTTTATTTATTCATGAGACACAGAGAGAGAGAGAGAGCGAGAGAGAGGCAGAGACACAGGCAGAGGAAGAAGCAGGCTCCACACAGGGAGCCGGAGGTGGTACTCAATCCCGGGCCTCCAGGACCCTGCCCTGGGCCTGAGGCAGGCGCTAAACCTGAGCCACCCAGGAATCTCTGGATTCAGCATAACTTTTTATTTCCCTTGAGACTTTCCCTTTAACTATTAGATTATTTAGAAATATGTTGTTTCTCTCCAAGTGTTATGGAGAGCTTCCTATTATTGACTTCTAGTTTCATTTCACTCTAGTCAGAGAATACATTGTATGATTAGAATTCTTTTAAATTTTGTGTAGGTCTGTGGCCCTGAATACGATCTAACTTGTCATGTGTCTCACGGACACTTGAAAGATTACATAACCTGCTTTAATAGGTGGAATGCTCTACACATATTCATTAGATCTTTTTGGTTGGTGGTCTTCTATATTCTAGCTGATTTTCTGTCTTAGCTGTTCTACTCATTGTTCAGGTTGTTGAAATATTTAATTATAACTGGATTTGTCCTTTTCTTATTTTGGTTCTAGTTTTTGTTTCATAGAATTTACAGCTCTGTGGTTTGGTGCATGCATGTTTAGAATTGCTAACTCCTTTTGGTATACTGATCCCATTATCACTTTATAGTGATAAAGTACCCTCCCCCCCATCTCTGGTAATTTTCTTGGCTCTGAAGTTACTTTTTCTGCTATTAATATAACTCCTACTTTCTTTTGACTAATGCTTGCACAATATACCTTTTTCCATATTTTTGTTTTTCACCTGCTTATTTCATTATATTTAAAGTGAGTTTCTATTTTACATCATACAGTTGGGTAATTTTTAATCTATTTTGCAAATATTTGTCTTTTAATAATTGTATTTATATCATTTATAGCTTAAATTATTGACATACTAATGTTTAAGACTTGTTATTTTTTGTTTATTCTCTCTGGTTTTTGTTTTTCTGTTTTCTCTGCTTTCCTGTGTGTTACTTGAACTTTGTTTAGAATTCCATTGACTCATCTATAGCATTTTTAAGTGGACCTTTTTGTGAATTTTTCAGTGATTACTCTAGCTATTACATTATATATACATAACTTATCATAGTAAATTAGTATAGCCACTTTTTAAAGTTTTTAAATTCCAGCATAGTTAGCATACAGTGTCATATTAGTTTCAGGTGTACAGTGTAGTGACTCAACAATTCTATACATTACTTAATGTTCATCAAGATAAATGTACTCTTTAATCCACTTATTTCACCCATCCCCCATCCACCTCCCTTCTGGTAACCATCAGTTTGTTCTCTATAATTAAGTCCATTTCTTGGTTTCTCTTGCTCTTTTTTCCCTTTATTTTCTTAAATTCCATATGAGTGAAATCATATGGTATTTGTCTTTTTCTGACTTATTTTGCTTAGCATTATACTCTTTAGCCCCATCCATGTTGCAAATAGCAAGGTTTCATTCTTTTTTTAATGGCTGAATAATACCTCAAAAAATATAAATGGGGTAAATAGCCAGCAGTGCAATTAGTGGATCACAGGGTAGTTCTATTTTTAACTTTTTAAGAAACTTCCATACTATCTTCTACAATGGCTGCATAGCATGGCCATTTTACCAGATCAAGTGAATCTCTCTTTATATTTCTTTGTTTTCTCCCATTTATAATGTAATTTTCCTTAGCATTTCCCTTACATACATCTAGAACAGTATCAAACAGTGTTATAATTTTCGCTTTAGCCACCAAACATAATTCAGAAATCATAAGAGGAGAAGAAAAGTATTGCATTTATATATCTTTTGTTTACTGTGTCCTTACTTCCTTCTTGATGTCCAAGATTTCTTCTTTCATTGCTTCCTTTCTGTTTGGAGAACTACTTCTAGTCATTTGTTGAGGACAGTAGGTCTTCCAGCAGAAAATTCTCTTAGTTTTCCTTCAACTGAGAATGTCTTGGCTCCCCCTTAATTTCTAAAGGATATTTTTGCTGGAGACAGGATTCTAAGTTAATAGTTCTTTCCTTTGAGCACTTGAAAATTGGTATGCCATTCCTCCTGGTCTCCATGGTTTCTGATGAAGAATCTGCTATCATTCCAGTCCCAATTCTCACTGTAATAAGTTTCCATTTGTCTTTTGCTGTTTTTTAAAATTATCTTTGTCTTTAGTTTTCAGAAGTTTGTCTATCATTTGTCTTGCTGTGGAATTCCTTAGCTTTATCCTGTTTGGAACTAGTTTTTCTAATCTGTAGGTTTACATCTGTTGCCACATTTGGGAAATTTTCAGCCCTACTTTCTACAGATACTTTTTCAGTCTCATCCTCTTTCTCCTCTGTTTCCAGGACTCTGGTGACATAAATGTTAGGTCTTTTACAGTCCCTGAAGTGCTCATCTTCCCCCCCTCCCCCCAGTCTATTTTCTTTTTGCTTTTCATACTGGGCAATTTTTATTGACCTGTGTTGAAATTCATTAGTTCTTTTCATTCTTCTCCGTTGTGCTATTGTATGCATCCACTGAGTTTTTTTTTTTAGGTATTGTATTTTTCAGTTCTGAAATTTCCATGTTTCTACTTTATATATATTATTTTATTACAAAGACTTTGTTTCTTTCCTAAGACTTTCTATTTTTTCATTTCTTTCAAGCATGCGTGTAATTACTTGTTGAAGCATTTTTATCATGGCTGCCTTAAGCTCTCTGGCAGATAATTCTAATAGCTGTGCCATCTGTGGATTGTTTCTTCTTATTCCAATTGAAATCCTCTTGGTTCTTGGTATGAGGAGTGATTTTCTACCAAAATCTGGACATTTTGGATATGATAACATGGCATTTAATTTAACTCATATTTTTTTCCAGGCTTCCTTTGGCATTATTCTGATATTAGAAGGGGAATGCCACCTCATTATTGCCATGTAGGGGGAATGGGAATTTAGTTTTATCACTCAGCATGGGGAGAGGACCCCTTGTTACTGCTGTTTGAGGGTCAAAGCAAGTCTCCCTACTAGGTTCTTCTTATATCACTCTGGCTGGGAGAAGGAATTCCTCATTATTGCTCCCACATGACCTCCACTGGCTTCAGGAAAGAGAAGATGTTTGAGGAGTAGCCTCTTTCTTGCTAAATGGTGATGAAAATCTTGACCCATCCTCTCAGGATCATGGGTCACCACCCCAGTGAGTAGGAGGAGACTCCTTGTTATTGCTCACTGGTGATACAGTCCGTGCTCTTGGTGTGGTCTCCATTAACACCACAGTGGGGATGGCCTCATTCCTGCTGAGCAGGATGGAAAGTCATGACCCTCCTCTAGGCTTCTTTTGACATCACCCCTGCTAGAAGAGGGAGGGTTACTTCATTACAGCCTGGCCAGGATTTAGGGCTAGCCTTTTCACTATGGCACCTGATGCCGTAATTTTTTCCTGCTGTGTTTGCCTGGAGTGGTTATAGTCTAAAAGTTTTCTGTCTCCCTAGGCTGCTCCTTTCTTGGGCCTTTACCTTAAGAGAGTCGGCTTGAGTTTTTTGTTGTTATTTTTTTGTTTTGTTTTGTTTTGTTTAGACCTGTGCCCACTGGCATCTCCAGGTTGCTGACTTTTCTAGACCCCAATCTAGATACATGAAACAGGAAAAAAAATCAAGGATTTCAATGCCATATTGTTCACCAGAAACTGTGGTCACTAGCCTGTCTGCCTTCCTCTCTCTACCTTTTAGAATCTTTTCATGTTTGTTTTATATCTAAGGTTCAATTATTATTTAGCTGCACTTAGTGGGAAGAATAGGAGAAAGTGCAACTACCCCATCTTTTCAGACGGAAACATTTCTAATTTTTTTTTTCATTCACAGAATATCTCTGAAAGTTATATAAGAGAATGGAAGCATTCCTGTTGGAAGAGAAGATAGGCATCCAGAGGATAGAGATGAGAGGAAGCCCTTTTACTCTATGTATATGTTCATGACTTTGGAATATGGACCTATCTGAAAATAAAACTATTTTTTAAAAAAGACCAACTTCCAGTTTTGGTAGTGGCATTATGGTATGGCAACTCCTTTCTGAATTGTTCCACTTCTTTCCTGGAAATCACACAGAGCCACAAGGAGAATGAAACATATATGCAAAAGCAACATACTGATCTGAACAATAAGAAGAAAATATACTAACTACAATGGTTACCCCTAGTACCTTATACCTGCAAAACTCTCAGTTCTGCTCTTAGAAGCTATCACAGCATGGTGGGAAAGAAAACGGGAATGTGCAGTGGGGGGCAGGGCGGTGCACCACAGGGAGGGGAAGTTCAACAATGGAAAAGCTCGGAAATACACACTCTTGAGATATGAGAAGGAAATATACAGAGTTGGAACCACTATGAGATGTACTAAGATAAACAGGCCGTGGGTACTGAGGGAGGTAGTAAAAGATAACACAGGAAGCACTATCTTCTAAAAGTGAAGAGTACACCTGGGAAGACACAGGTCACCTCTTATACTAGCAGCAGCTATTGAAGAAAGTCAGTGAGAACTCGTCTGCAAGATTATATACTAAAAAGCAAAGCAGCCATGGGTGCACAGAGGCACTATATTTTCACTGTCATAAGGTAGGATAAAAGACTAAGTCAAGGGCAGCCCGGATGGCCCTGCGGTTTGGCGCGGCCTTCGGCCCAGGGTGTGATCCTGGAGACCAGGGATTGAGTCCCACGTCGGGCTCCCTGCATGGAGCCTGCTTCTCCCTCTGCCTGTGTCTCTGCCTCTCTCTCTCTCTCTGTCTGTCATGAATAAATAAATAAAATCTTAAAAAAAAAAAAAAAAGACTAAGTCAAGAAACCTGGAAAGCAACTGCTCCAAGCAAAATCTCCTGCTGACAGCTAGTCCAAGACAACTCAACTCCTTAAAATACAGTTAAACAAAAAAGGAAAAATTCAATTCTGTAAGAAAAATTCTTAAAAAAAATAAAAGGGAAAAAAAGAGCAGAACTTGCTTACAAATGAAATAACTCACCAAAAACATTCTGCCATAGGGCACATGAAACCTGTAATGCAAAAATACTTTCATTTTTTTTCATAATGAAAGAAATTAACGTACTAATTGCAACTGCAAAGGAAATAAGCAAAGAAGAAATATAATAAGCCATGGAAGAAGTAGCTGGACAACAGAGGAAAATTAGGAGATAAAGGAACACAAGAAAGAAAGAAACAGTAACGACATTTCTGAATAAACGATAACAATGACTGGGGTGCCTGGGTGGCTTAGCTGGTTAAGCACCAGACTTGGTTTCAGGTCAGGGCATGATCTTGGGGTCCTGGGATCAAGCTTTGCATCTCACTGGGCTTCACACTCAGTGGGAGGTCTGATTCTCTTTCCTTCCCCCCATGCTCTCTCTCTCAAATGAATAAATAAAATCTTTTAAAAAAAAGATAACAATGACAAGAAGCACAAGGGAGTCTACAACCCACAGGAAACAGACTCTAAGGAAAAGAGAATATAGAAATGTGAAAAAATTTTAAAAATCATTAAATAGAAATAAATATGTGAAAAGAATTTCAGGGGAAATGACACCTATAGAAGATAGGTAAAAGAGGCTGAAACTATGCATCACTGGACGTCTTTGGCAAACTCCAAATTTCTTTACCCAGCTGCTGAATTCAGTATTCCTGCTTGGATATCAACATACCAAACACCAACATATCTCAACAGATCCTTTCCTTTTAATTTTTAAAATTTTTATCTTTTACATTATTTTTTATTTTTTATCAAACTCAACCTAGCTAAAGCTGCACTTCTGATAACTTTTCCCCTTCCAATTCTTATATTTGTGACGGTCTCACTTGATGGCAACTCCCATTTTCTAGCTACTCAAGCCAAACTTCTCGGAGTCATCTTGGACCTTTTTCATTCTTTTATACATCACAGGCAACTGGTGTGTAAATCCTGCTGCTTCTACCTTCAAAATATATCCAGCCACTTCTCAAATTTCCACTGCCATCACCATGGTCCAAACCACAATGATCTCAAGTTTGAATTATTGCAATAACCTTCAAATTATCTTTTTCCTTTTATTCTTGCATTCCTGTTTTAAACAGAGCAGCCAAAGTGAAACTTTATGATTTAAATCAGATCCCATTACTCTTGGTCAAAACATTCAAAAGGTTTCTTATTTCGCTCTAAATTATAAATGCATTCAGACTTTGAATCTGATAATTCATTCTATAGATACATTTTCAAACAAAGAAATTACACTTGTTCCTACAGTATTTATAATAGCACAACAGAGTAAACATACTATGTCAATCATTAAGTCACTGTTTGGGTAAACTATGATTCAGAGAATACTTTGCAGCTTTTAAAACAGATGCTTCTATTTCTATATAGGAAGAGGCAGAACCAGGTGAGATAAGGATTTTACTGGTAGCTAGGAAACAATGGATGTGAACAGATAATAAGTCACTATTTCTCTGGTGGCATCTGTGAATTCCGCGTGTGGGTTGAAGGTCAGGACTGAAATAGGCACCTCTGAAAAATCTACAACTAATATTACACTCAATGGTGAAATACTGGACAATTTCGCCTAATATTAGGAAGAAGACAAACTTATCTCCTCTCACCACTTCTGTTCAATAATATGTTAGAAATCCTACTGATTATAAGAATACAGGAAAAAGAAATAAAAAGCATAAAGATCAGAAAAAATGAAGTAGATTTATCTGTTTATAAGACATATTATTTATGTATAAAAATCCTAAAGAATCCCCAAAGTAACAAGTAGGACTAATAAAGTAAATTTAGTAAATCACAATGCATAAAGTTCATATACAGAAAACTGACTGTATTTTTTGTTTCAACAGGATACAACCAGAAAACAAAAGTAAAAGCAATTTTATCTACAACAGCCTCCAAATATAAAATAATTAACAACTGGAAGCAAGACCACATCACAAAAACTACAGAGCACTTCTGAAAGAAATTATATAGCTAAATAAACGAAGAGATACACAGCATTCATAGATTTGAAGACTTACTATTGTTATGAAGTCCATTCTCCTCTAAATTCTCGATAGATTTAATAAACTTCCCATCATAATTCTAGCAGTCTTTATGAAAGATATCAACAAGCCAGTTTTAAAACATAGTAAAATGCAAATAATCTTGAATGGCAAATCAATTACAGAGGAATATGGAGAACTTTCACCGCCTGATTTAAAGACTTACTCTAAAACTAGAGTATTTAAGGCAGTGTAGTATTAATAAAGAAGTGGGCATATAAATCAATGGACTGGGGTAGAAAGGCTAGAAATAGATTTACATGTATATGGTTAACTAATTTAACCATAGGTGATCAATGAGGAAAGGACAGTCCTTCAGGATATGATGTTGGAACAACTGTACATCCAGATGTGAAAAAAAATTAACCTTACCCCTTCCTTTTACCATACCAAAAAAAAAAAAAAAAAACTAACTCAAAATGGATCACAGATCTAAATGTAAAATGGGAAAATACAAACCTTTTAGAAGAAAACAGAACAATCTTTTTGACCTTGCTTGACCTTCTGAGACAAGCTTTTAAAAAAGTTCCTTAAAATTTATCAAAATCATGACTAAGGAAGGCTATGGGAAACAAATATTTCTTAAAAGATATCATTTTTCCTATACCAGATTCCCAATAATTATGGCACCGAGTGCGGGCCAGAATATGAGGAGCTAGGCAATCCCGTACACTCAAAGGAAAAGGTGTATATTGCTATATTCTTTTGCAAGGGTAACATAATAATATGAACAATTTAAATGTTCAGGTCATTGGAGTAGGCAACTCCACTTTTTGGAATTTACTCTGAGGAAACAATTGGTTAAGTGCCCAAGCCACAATCACACAACACACACAGAGGAACGTAAGTCAAAGCATTCGTTGAAATAAAGGAAAATAGTTGGCAGTAACTTACATACTATTTTTGAAAGATACACTATATTTGAAAGCTATTTTCAGGACCAAAAAAAAAAAAAAATCTACTACAACACCATCACTAATCTCTTTAGTATGCAGTGAAAATGGATCTCATCATCATCAAATAATAACACCAGCTGAAAATACAGTGCCTGGCTAAATTTGCAGAGTTAAGTCTGCAGGCAATTTTTACGGCAACCTGGTGTTAACTTCAATTCGGATACTAATTTACTACACGTTTTCATAAATTTAACCGTATTTCACTTCTTTCTGAATTATTGCGAATGTTTAATGTGTGTACCCTTAGGATGAAGCAACTAGCATTTATAAATTAATATCTACTTCCAGAGAGGCAGGTACAAGCTGATAAAAATCTGTTCATAATCAATAAAAATCTATGTCTTTCGAAAAGACTTGCATAAGGTAAAACCGTTGACAGCTGAGGAATGATTGGCTCTAGGTATGGACAGCGGGTATGTTCCCGGGTGTTAATGTTGCATTTGAGATGCAATGAAAGATAAAAAAAAAAAAAAAAAAGAAAGAAAAAAGAAAGAAAAGAAAACATTACCTCCTCCGGAAAGCCCACCTACTAAGGCCACATACCTTGATTCTTGCTTTCTCTATAAATTCTAGAGGGGCTTTCCCAAACTCAAATCCAGCTCCAATCCAAGGAATCCAGCCCCTTATGCACGGGGGTCCCCGCAAATTCTTCCGCTGAAGGAACAGTAAGAGAGCAACACAACCTAGAATTATAATCACGGTCGGGGGAATCAGTTCCATGTTTCTGTCTAGCACCTTCCAGAATCAGAGAAGGGAAAAGTCCTGCCGCCGTGGCACTTGCTCATTCCCCGTTGGGAGGGGGCACTACGGGACCTCCCAACTTGTCGGCTACAACTTCCGCAGTTTGTTTGCCTCCCTGACTGTAGCCTCCTTTCCCCGCCCCAATTTTTAGATGACTTCTGCATCATCGCTCCCCCCTCCCACCTCCGCTCGTCTTTCCAGAGCCGGCCACGCCGGACCGAACGCAGGGGCTGGACCCAACCGCGGCGGGCGCGGAGGGGGGGAGGCGGGGGGAACGTGCTCTGTTGCCATGGAGACCGGGGCTGGCGGCGCCGAGGGGAGCCTCCCTCGCGGCCAATCAGAGAAGGGCGCCCAAGAGGCGCGCGGCCCGGCGGACTACATTTCCCAGAAGCGCCCGGGCCTCGCGTTGTTGTTCTGCTCTCAGGCCGGGGGCACCTCTCCATCCCGGGGCTGCTAGGAAGGCTGTAGGTTTCGCCGAGCCGCCTGGCTGAGCCGAGCGAGGGAAATGGTCCCCGCTCCGCCACTCGCGGGTTGAGAACGGGCCGCCCTGGCAGAGTGGCAGGCCGGTCGTAAGGGGGTGTACCGTCGTCCCGTCTTGCTGCTGAATGTCGGTTCCAGAGGAGGAGGAGAGGCTTTTGCCGCTCGCCCAGAGATGGCCCCGAGCGAGCAAGTTCCTTCTGTCGGGCTGCGCGGCCACCGTGGCCGAGCTAGGTACCCGGCCGCCCCCTCCCGGACCTCCCCCGCGACTCGCCGTCGAGGTGCCGCGCTGGGGGGGGGGGGGGGGGGCGGGGGGGTGAGGGCGCGGGCGGGCGGCTCCGGCCCCCGGGGTGTGTGGCCCGCTGCGTGGCGCCCTCTCCTCGCACACCTGCCCGGCCGGCGGAGGTGGCAGGGTGGGGACGAGGCCGGCTTTGCGCGGAGGAGGCGCGGGAGGTCACCAAGGTCTTTTCCTTCCAATTTCGCCGCCCTCAGAGGTGTGCTCTTGCGCCCGAAGGTCCGCGCTTGGGAGCTTCAGGAGCTGTCATCCCTCCCTTCCGTGAGGATGACCTTTTAAGAAACACAACCCACCCTTCATCCTTATTGAGATGATCTCTCTGGTTCATATTCCCACGTAGCCGCGCCGTATCATTGTCTTTGGTAGACTTGCGGGACTTGGCATTATTAACCTGTCACTTACTGAGCATCCACTCAACATCTGCCCGTTGTCCTCCTTGAGCGTAACTCATCTGTACCGTGTCTACCTTGCAGGATTCTGAGAAGTAGAAAATATGTAAATGCGAACTCCAAGGCGGGGCACCCATTCATTGCAACATTATTATAATTACTATACTATTAGGCTGTGATGATAGTGCTTAAGGAGGTTCGGCCCTGACCTTGCTTACAGCTAGGTGGGCAGACAGGCAGAGACAGGCAGTTACATTGTGCTGCTTATGATGAAGGTATTAAGGATCATAAGAACATAGAGGACGGACGGTTACATATGCCGAGCAAATCGGAAAACCGGAGGCCACCTAGGGAAGATTATGATGCCCTTGCATGAGCAGCTGGCGTTCCTTCAGTGATTTTGTGAGCAGAGTGCCTGTGTGTTCCCTGTGAAGCCTTCACTGTGCATTTTAAGATTAGCCTTTCATTTTCTTGCCTGTTGGAAAACAAAACAAGCAACAGCTTTGCTGTGTTATCATTAGGAAATGTTAGTTTGTCCTCATCTAAAATGAATTTGTTTTCTATTTCCAGCAGAGCCAGCACGCGATCTGTTATTTTGCCCCTTGTGCTCCTCCACTCTTGCGCTTTGGACCCTCTGTTTTCTCTTTCTCTTCTCCTCAAGCTGATGGGAAATTTTTGTTTTTACTGAAATACAGTTCACCAACTTTTAAAAAAAAAAATTAAAATCAGATTGGAGAATTAGATATTTCTCTTTCTTTCTTTCTTTCTTTCTTTCTTTCTTCTTTCTTTCTTTCTTTTTCTTCCTTTTTCTTTCCTTCTTTTTTTGATCCTGATTGTTTCCTCCTATGACCAATGGCAAAGAAACATTCCTTCTCTTCAAAGTTTGTGGAGAATGGTGTGGGGGCTGGGGATGGGAAGCGAGGAAATAAAAATTTGAGATGGTTTTGATTACAAAACAATTTAGGATCAGAACCTGAAGCATTATTTAAGTAACCAGCAAGTAAACCAGACTTATTTTGAAAGGCATAAACCATGTTAATATAGAGACACCTTTATCTTAAGACTTTTCAGGGCTCATATGTTAATAAAGCATTGTTTAAATTCTCTACGTGCAAACTACTTCCATTTTAGGGGGACTATCAGCAAGATATTTTTTCCAAAGACCAGTGGTAAGATTTAATATTTTCTTCCCCCTACTCTGTTTTCTCTTGGAAAAAAGCGTAAGTACGATTTTGTATCAGGCGGTGGTCATTGAAAAGACTCATGTAATGTCAGTAGTGTTCATGAATTTCTCTGAATCTGGTTACTTCACTTATTTGGGACATACGAGTATAAAGTTATGAGCTTGATCTTCCTAATGTGGGCCAGTTAGCTTCACCGTTTCAGAGTAAAATGTCTACTTTGAATTCAAAATATAATCATTAGAAAAAGATTTTTCAAGTACAATTGGTACTTGTATAAAAAGACATTATAAACTCAATATTGCATCTCCTATATCTCAAACCTCAGGTCAGTGAACATCACCCATGAAATTACAGAATTCATCTTCACCTGCATTTAATATGAACCTGTCAGAAATAATACAGTATTCTAAAAGTCACACTGGGTCTCAATCATGGTTACAGTCAAGGGGGCATCACAGAATATGGATATCTGAAATTATTTCCATTGGAAAGCAAAAATTAAGGACTAAAGTAGATTTTAGGCTGAAATTTCTGAGTAAAAAGAACCCAAGTCTTGTGACTTTTTTTTTCCTGATTGGGGGGGAGGGGATTGGGGAGGGATGGTGCTCTGGAACAGTGATTCTTAAATTTGGGAGTGCATAAGAATCAACCAATTTCTAAACCCCCATCAACCTATTCAGAATCCATAGGCATGGGGCTAGGAAATAAACCATTTTAACAATTTCCCTAGCTGTTTCTGATGTATTCTAAAATTTGAGAAACACTGATCCTGTGGCGACTGAAATATTTGTCCTGTGACTTTAGAATTTTATACTTTTTGTTTGTTTCTCTGAATGTTATGGGTTTCCCCCTCATTTTGTTTTTTTGTTAGCAACCTTTCCCCTCGATCTCACAAAAACTCGACTCCAAATGCAAGGAGAAGCTGCCCTTGCTCGGTTGGGAGACAGTGCAAGAGAATCTGCTCCCTATAGGGGCATGGTGCGCACAGCCCTAGGGATTGTTCAAGAAGAAGGCTTTCTAAAGCTTTGGCAAGGAGTGACACCTGCCATTTACAGACACATAGGTATTTATCTTGATTCTAGCTGGTAAGTTTGTTATGAGTTCTATGTTTGTGTCCTCTGCTTTTGTGTTTAGCTGTGCCAAAACCCAGTTGTTTTTTCCTACTAATGTGATAAATGAATATGTATTCTCTTAAGAAAATTAACCACCAATCATTATTAAGGAATGATTGCCTTAAATTTTTAGAAATGCATATAGAAGTATTTAGGGATGAACTGTCATGATGTCTGTAATGTACTTCAAAACAATAAAGCAAAAAAAAAATCAAATACGGCAAAAATGTTAGCAATTGATAAATCTCAAGGATATAGAGGGAGTTATTTTCTCTGCTTCTCTGCATGTTTGAAGATTTTAAAGATAAAAAAGTCATTGATATTTTTCTCTATTTTAGAGACTTTAAAACAAAATTTAAATTTTTCATGTTCTTTGAAAATTAAAACATATTTGACTAACATGCTAAATCTCACTAGTCTCTGTCCCATACACTACAGACTAGGCAACTCTGAAAGAGAACAGGGACGACTGATCCAATTCTGGCAATTGAGTGATTGTAGTGATTTTTGCCCCAGTTCCTAAGGCTACCTAACTACCTATGTGGGCCTTTAGTCACTGTTGATTTTTGCCTCAGTTCCCAAGGCTACCTAACTACCTATGTAGGCCTTTAGTCACTGTTAAAGGGAAATAGTTGTAACGGTGCCTTAACCAGTGAGAATACTTTTCTGCTCTGCTTCTAAAATGGCATTCACGAAGATAGTCTTTGGGTTTTCAGTTTGTGGAGAGGAGAAGATAAACTTGGTTTCAATAGGAGGTAGGGCAGGTGCAGCATTCTTCTCTACATTCATGCTCTTTCCCCAAGTGCGTAGGAACCTTTGACCAGAAAGGTGTCCAGTTCTAATACCAGCTTATTATTTTTAAAGCTTCTGTTCTTTAGATACGTAAGTTAGAATGTATTCATGAAGAGCAATCCAGAAGTGTGTATAGAGACTGTTGTTGTTTTGGTGCTTTGTATATTTTTGAATATGTTAACATATTTTATCAAGCTTACTGAAATAGCAAGAAAAGGACTCTCTAGGAATACCGTGTACTGATTTTAATGACTTTTATTTTCCAGTCTTTTTAAAAAATGTGTTCTCCTTTGCTCCCCATTATTGAGTTTCACTTTTCACTTGCATTTTATTGACCATCATCTATGGCTTCACAATTAAGATTCATATCATATGTTTGACAGCTGACTGAAAAATTACCTGAATATAATAAAGTATTCAGTGAAGTTATGCATGTTTATTAAATAGAAATGCCTGCTGTGTACCAAGCTCTGTAGGGTGATGGTACAAAAGACCCATACAGTAGTGAAAACACACAAAGCCTGCCCTGAAAAGCTCGTAGTTTGAAGGAAAGATGAGCAACAAATTCAAGTTAATCTCCAATTAACGTGATAAATGTCATATTAAATGTACACCTGGGTAGTTCTAGGGGAACAGAGAAGCATGGCAGGTATAGTGGCAGTCTAGAACACTGGAGGTCAGAGAGCACTTTTTAGAAAACACATTCTTTGAATTGAGTCTGGGAGGACAAGGAGGAGTTGGTAAAACAGAAAAGGTTGAATCCATTCCAGAAAGATCAGATAGCATGTGAGAAGGCCTGAGGCTTAAAAAGACCTGGCATATTTAGAGAAACATCAAGCAAAGCCTGCATGTTGGAAGCATAGGCCACATGAGAGAACAGCACAGAGAGCTTGACTGGCCCAGGTCAAAATAACCTCTTGTTTTATTAAACATATAGCTGAATTTACCTTTTAAATGATCCATTCTACACAGTGTACTCTGGAGGTCGCATGGTCACATATGAACATCTTCGTGAAGTTGTATTTGGCAAAAGTGAAGATAAGCATTATCCCCTTTGGTAAGTTTTGTTTTGAAAATAATACATACTTTTGACCCTAAGACTCTATCCATTAGATTTGTATAAAATCGTATATTTGTGCCAAAATTGCCTCAAGCTAAAGGCTTAAAATAATAAATAATTACAATGTAAATCCAAATAAGGGAGCATTTACTGCACAGTGTACATAAACATACATGTGCATATGTATAAAAATTTTGTATATATATTATGTAACATTTTAATATTAAAATAATTCTTACAGAGCACCTTCTTTATGCCAAAGAAGAACTTTGAGTCACACAGAGATAGGCTCAAATTCTTGTTCTACTAGTATGTATGTAATCTGGGTAAACTACTTTACCATTTTGATCTTCAGTTTTCTTAGCTGTGGAAGTAATATCTACCATCAGGGTTTTGTTTTTGTAGGATTAGATGAGATAATGAATGTGCATGCATATCACAATATTTATAACAGAAAAAGAAAACAAGGTTATAAATAATATACAAAGAAATCTTACAAATAAATTAAAAATATATTTTAAAAACACAAAGAAAAATAGGGAAAGGATATCAACAGACAAAATTCACAAAAGAAAAAATATAATGTTCATTAAATATATAAAAATGTTCAACTTCACCAATAGTCAGGGAAATTTAATTAAAGCTATCTTTTAGCCAGTAAACTATCAACAGGAATGTAAGTTATTCTATATAGCCTTTTTGAAGAAAAGAGTATCTGTTAAAATGTTTAAATGTGTATACTCTTTTGACCCAGAAATTCTTCCTTTATGAAATAATCATATTCAAAAATACTTGTACCTATGCATAAACACAGAGACACACAGATATTGGCTGTAGTGGTGTTAATTGTAATTTTTTTTTTTAATTAAATAACTGGGATCCCTGGGTGGCTCAGCAGTTTAGCTCCTGCCTTTGGCCCAGGGTGTGATCCTGGAGTCCTGGGATCAAGTCCCACGTTGGGCTCCCTGCATGAGCCTGCTTCTCCCTCTGCCCGTGTCTCTGCCTCTCTCTCTCTCTATGTCTCTCATGAATAAATAAATAAAATCTTTAAAAAAAATTAAATAACTAACAATTTGGAAATAGATAAGTTTTGATATATTTCTACAGGGAAGCATAATACACAGCTTTGAAAGGATGAGGTAGGTTTTATATGACTAACCTATAAGGATGTCTATAATATCTTTTCTGGACTAAAAAAATACCTAAGTCACTACTATAAGAAAATGACAATAAGCAGAATTTTATCTTTCAGGCAAAATCCCTTGGCTCTGTTTTTTTAAAAAATTATAATGTATGAAGCTATACTAATTGCTTTCCCAGAATTAGTGATGATATATGTTAATAATCTTTGCGTTCTGTAATCCTCCCCAGAAAAGAAAGGTATAGATAGATAAGGGGTTCAAAGGAAATATTTCACTATGAGGTCAACTCTCAGGATAGATCGGCTTGGTGTCTTTTGACCCAGTCAGAACAATTCAGTCAATTCAGTCATTCAGTTCAGGTATTTATTGAATTATCATGGTGTACCAGTCCTGTACTTAACACTGAAGCTATAGTAATGGAAGACAGTCCCTGCCGTCACTGAGCAAGAGTAATAGAGACATGTTTAATGCAATCCCTATCAAAATACCATGGACTTTCTTCAGAGAGTTAGAACAAATTATTTTAAGATTTGTGTGGAATCAGAAAAGACCCCGAATAGCCAGGGGAATTTTAAAAAAGAAAACCATATCTGGGGGCATCACAATGCCAGATTTCAGGTTGTACTACAAAGCTGTGGTCATCAAGACAGTGTGGTACTGGCACAAAAACAGACACATAGATTAATGGAACAGAATAGAGAACCCAGAAGTGGACCCTGAACTTTATGGTCAACTATCCATTGGAAGAAGGAAAGACTATCCATTGGAAGAAAGACAGTCTCTTCAATAAATGGTGCTGGGAAAATTGGACATCCACATGCAGAAGAATAAAACTGGACCACTCTCTTTCACCATACACAAAGATAAACTCAAAATGGATGAGTTTTGGAGGAAAGACTATCCATTGGAAGAAAGACAGTCTCTTCAATAAATGGTGCTGGGAAAATTGGACATCCACATGCAGAAGAATAAAACTAGACCACTCTCTTTCACCATACACAAATATAAACTCAAAATGGATGAAAGATCTAAATGTGAGACAAGATTCCATCAAAATCCTAGAGGAGAACACAGGCAACACCCTTTTTGAACTTGGCCACAGTAACTTCTTGCAAGATACATCCACGAAGGCAAAAGAAACAAAAGCAAAAATGAACTATTGGGACTTCATCAAGATAAGAAGCTTTTGCACAGCAAAGGATACAGTCAACAAAACTGAAAGACAACCTACAGGATGGGAGAAGATATTTGCAAATGACGTATCAGATAAAGGGCTAGTTTCCAAGATCTATAAAGAACTTATTAAACTCAACAGCAAAGAAACAAACAATCCAATCATGAAATGGGCAAAAGACATGAAGAGAAATCTCACAGAGGAAGACATGGACATGGCCAACATGCACATGAGGAAATGCTCTGCATCACTTGCCATCAGGGAAATACAAATCAAAACCACAATGAGATACCACCTCACACCAGTGAGAATGGGGAAAATTAACAAGGCAGGAAACAACAAATTTTGGAGAGGATGCGGAGAAAAGGGAACCCTCTTACACTGTTGGTGGGAATGTGAACTGGTGCAGCCACTCTGGAAAACTGTGTGGAGGTCCTCAAAGACTTAAAAATAGACCTGCCCCACGACCCAGCAATTGCACTGTTGGAGATTTACCCCAAAGATTCAGATGCAATGAAACGCCGGGACACCTGCACCCCGATGTTTCTATCAGCAATGGCCACAATAGCCAAACTGTGGAAGGAGCCTCGGTGTCCATGGAAAGATGAATGGATAGAGAAGATGTGGTTTATGTATACAATGGAATATTACTCAGCCATTAGAAACGACAAATACCCACCATTTGCTTCAACGTGGATGAAACTGGAGGGTATTATGCTGAGTGAAGTAAGTCAATCGGAGAAGGACAAACAGTGTATGTTCTCATTCATTTGGGGAATATAAATAATAGTGAAAGGGAATATAAGGGAAGGGAGAAGAAATGTGTGGGAGACACATATCAGAAAGGGAGACAGAACATAAAGACTCCTAACTCTGGGAAACGAACTAGGGGTGGTGGACGGGGAGGAGGGAGTGGGGTGGGGGTGAGTGGGTGACGGGCACTGAGGGGGACACTTGACGGGATGAGCACTGGGTGTTATTCTGTATGTTGGTAAATTGAACACCAATAAAAAATTAATTTATTAAAAAAAAAAAGAGTAATAGAGACAGATGCCAAACAATTAGAATTATGTCACAATTGCCAAAGAGGCAGTGGTTATAAAATTCTCAAGGAGAAAAAACAGTGCTAATGTTCATCATTGTGAGAACCAGGCACTCTCCTAGGCTGCTGGTGGCAGTGGAGACTGATACAAGTTCTATGAAAAACAATTTGCAGGGCCTATCAAATGTCATGTAAATGTTCAGTTAGTTAAAAGTTAAGCTATCTAAATAAATTGTGATGTGTCCATAAAATGGAATGCTATGAAACCATTTTTTTCAAATGAGGCAGCTGTATATTAATTGATAACTTTTAGGAGAAATATAACTTATTTCTATAGGATATAGAAATATAAAGGATATTATTAGGGAAAATTAAGGTATAGAACAAACAGTATACAACCTGGCATTCTACATTTGTGCTTTTTAAAAAATATTTATTTATTTGAGAGAGAGAGAGAGTGAGCAAGTGGGTGGAACGGGAAGGCAGAGGGCCAGAGAAAGAAGTCCAAACAGACCCTGAGTTGAGCATGGAGCCGGACATGGGCCTCGATCCCATAACCCTGAGATCACGACTGGAGCAGAAATCAAGAGCCAACAGCTCAGCCAACTGAGCTACCCAGGCACCCCTTACATTTATGCTTTTAAAAAGGAGTATTAAAAAAAAAAAAATAAATAAAATAAAAAATAAAAAATAAAAAGGAGTATTTATACCTGTATGTTTATTTGTACACAAACTATCAAATGTAACTTAGTGTTTAAGACTGTGTGGTCCCCACTGAGACTTCCTGGTGTTATATCTTGGCTGTACCGCTCACTAGTTATGTGATTTGAGCTGTCATTTAACTGCCTTTATGCCTTGGTTTCCTTATCTGTAAAGAGGATATAACAGTAGTACTAATGTCGTAGGGTTGATATAAAAATTAAATGGTGTTTTTAAAAATGCTTAAACAGCGCCTGACATAATAAGCATTCAGTGGATGCATTATTATTATGTGCAGGAAATCATAAGAAACTAGTAATTATGATTGCTTCAGAGGAAGGGAACTAATAACAAGGACCTTTTTACTCTATACCCATGTATACCTCTTCAAATATTGTTTTAGAGTAAAAGGAAAGAAAATACCCCTTTTCTTCTAAGAAAAGGTAAAAGATGATCAGAGCCTGGTTTGGGACAGAAGTAGCTGGAATGGAGAGGAGGGGATGGATTCAAAGCATGTTTAAGTATAGTAGTCTAGACTTGATCACCATTGGCTTTGGAAGGTGAGGAGAAGGAAGAGACTAGGGATTGACAGAGTTTCTTCAAAGAGAGAAAAGTTCTCAAACCCCTTTTACTTTGCAAAACTACTAAGATAATAGTTTACAAAATCCGACTTACCAGCTTTCCTCTGTTAGACTGATTACATCTATGCTGTATTTATTCCTCTGTGGTTGGAACTAAACTACAATTAAATGATCAGCTCAGGTATTTATAACATTGAAGCAACTACCCTTCCTTTGAATTTCAGGCCACAGAAGGCCCGTGAAACCAGATTTGATTTTTAACTCCTCATAGTCCTTTAACCCTCCCTTCAGTAAACAGATGAAACATTTACTTTCCTCTGTGATTTGCTTGGGTCCATCCTTTCCTTTGCTTTGTCTTAAATCCCCTGCACTGGGGCTGGACCAGCCTGGTACTGTTCACTACAAAATTTGTAAAATTAACAGGAACTATTAAAAAATGTATCTCCTTTTATAATTAGGAAATCAGTAATTGGAGGTATGATGGCTGGTGTTGTTGGCCAATTTTTAGCCAACCCAACTGATCTAGTGAAGGTTCAGATGCAGATGGAAGGAAAAAGGAAACTTGAAGGAAAACCTTTGCGGTAAGTTCTCCAGTTAACTGATATGTTCCTTTTCCCCATCATACTTTGAACACGTACCTAATAACTTAATGCATTTTTGTGATCCAACATTCAATAAAGACATTAAGTCTGACTCTTTCAACTTAAAAGATGTATTCATTAAGAGGAGGGCTAATATGGATCTTTTCTTTGCATGATAAAGTACATGTGTTCTCTACCAGAAAAAATATATATGTGTATGTAGCTGTCTGCTGCTTTTCCCAGCCAATTCAGCTAGACTTGTCCTCTTACATCTTGATATAAAGAGTTTAATCACTAAAATTTGCCCTAGTTTGAATCCCAGTTTTGCCGCTGTAGCTTAGTGTTGTGGAAGTCACTTAGTACTCTTAGTCTCTGTTTATTCATCTTTAAAAGGGACCATTCAAAAGGTTTGCATGACATTAGACTGCCTGGCTTATCTGGCTAAAAGCTAGATTCCTTTCCCTTTATCCCTCAAAGAAGGGAAATGGCAAGATTGACCTTGCAAGTTCTTCCCACTTTCCTGTCTAATCCCACTCTTCCTCTTTTCCCCAAGTTTAAGGAAGGTTTTTATTATGCCTTTGTGACTTAAAATTGTCCTATTGCATTACTCTACATTATTGAAGTCTACCTTTCTTCAAAGGACTTCATGTTCAATAATTTATTAAAATACCACTTAGCCTGTTTCTCTGGGAAAGGAGCAACATCTTAAGAGATTGATAGACATCTCCCAGAAAAGAGGATAAGTGCAGAATGCCTTGGGCTGAGTAGGAAGAGGTCTGCTCCTCTGAACACTGCAGGTCTGTGGCTGGGCCAGAGGTGAAGGAGGGTTTGGGACCTCCTTTGGGAACCCACCACTGACACTGACCACTGCTCTTCATTGTGCTGCTCCTCTAGTTGGCCCAGTAGAAGATGGGGTTGGGCTTAGCAGTGCAGGCCCCTCCTGAGGTCTCCAAACAGAGAACACCCACCACAGAGGAGAAAAGGGTACCACTGACTTACCCAAGTAGTTTACAGAATCTCAGGGCCCATTTTGTCATATTGTAACAACTTCTAATTAACTACTAAGTAGCAGGAAGAAGTGATGTTGTCATGGTTGCCTATATGGAGGAAAACTATTGGGATCTAGAAAAATCTGAGTTTATAACTAATCTCGTCAATTTTTTCCCGTTCCTTTGTCTCCACTGTTGGAAATTTTTGGTTTGATATAGGAGTAAAAAATATTTCCTGTTGGTTTAAAGAACGTCAGCTTTGGGAGCAGACAACCTGGGATTTGTATCCAGCCTTTACCACATTTTAGCTATGACCCTAGTCAAGCTCCTTAACCATTCTAAGATTCAGTCTCCTCAGATGGACATTGGAATGTAAATTTACACTTCATAGAGTTTTTGGAGATAAAATTTATCTTATGTATATAAAAAGTCTTGAGCTTAATAAGTGCACAATAGATTTTCACTACAATGACCATCATTTGTGAGTTTAACTTCCCCTGTAGCTTTACATGCCCAATAAATATGTCGTATTATCTTTTTGGTAAGGCTCAGGGGATATAATGGCTAAGTAAAAGCCACTCAGCTAGTAAGTGGCAAAGGCGGCATTGGACTTCAGGTATTTCTGACTACATAAAAAAGACTATTATTTTATAACAGGGTTTCCGGATTTGATCATGGTACAGCAGCATTTTTAACTTGAGTACAGAAAGCTTACAATCAGGATAGGATAGTAAATTTTTATAAAGCCAAAAGTATTCAATCTTAAGAACTTCTATTATGAGATTGCTCTCCCTATTCTTTGGACTAAGAATGTCATTTCTCTTATGAGAATATGTGAGGATTGATTTTTTAAAAAATTTCTAACAATCCTGGATAATTAAATGTTATTTTATTCCAAATTATAACAGCTATAGGTGAAGTTTATCCAGCCACATTCCATACACAGAAATGCATAAAATTTTCACATTTCTTTATTATTTTTCCTTTAGATTTCGTGGTGTGCATCATGCATTTGCAAAAATCTTATCTGAAGGAGGAATACGTGGGCTTTGGGCAGGCTGGGTACCCAATATACAAAGAGCAGCACTGGTGAATATGGGAGGTAATGGAAACTTTATTGAACTCTGAGAAGTCCTAACTGCCTTCATCATTGTAATGATAAGCACTGACTTTAGGGAAAATGAAAAATTTTATTTTATTATTTTTAGTAATATACTTGGCAACAGTCTTCTTTCATGTTGTAACACCTTAATTGAATATTTTCTCTAGAAAATTTTTGCTTTTCTCCATGGATCTGTGAAAAGGATTGCATAAAACAAGCAAATGTGATAGTAAAGAGTTAGGACTAAACTATTTATAAGATCTCCTGTCTACCCATACCCTACTCTAAGATCCAAACTGGCATACGTAACCATGTGACAATCATTATATCCAGAATCTACAAATCCTATTCTTTATAATCCAGCTTGTATAGCAGGCATCCCAGCCTGGAGATCTGAACGTATCCCAAACTCATCCTGTCCCTCACGTCCCATAGTCAGTTACTTATTGCTTCTGTCTTATAAATATTTCTTAAAAGTGTACCCCCTCCAATACCTAACACCTTGGTGTCCTTAAAATGGCCATTTTTATAATTCTCACCATCAAAGCCACACAGCAAGGGCACTGCCACAGGCCATCAGGTAGTCTCATCCTCTGTCCTCAAATGTATACCCAGTATCCAGGGGGATTTATCTTAAACACAGATCTGAGCATGTTACTGGGACCCTTAAAAACCTTTTACTGGCTTCTCATCACTTACAGAAGAAAGTGGAAATTTTATAACATAACATAGAAGGTCTGCACAATCCAACTAGCGCCTTCAGGGAATTAAGCAATTCATTGATTCAGGAGTAAAGAGTGAAGCATAGTCATTAGCTAGAAGGTTCCACTGCCTCTACATACCAGGCTGCTCCTCACCTCATACTTTCTGTCCTCATTCCTCTTCTGCTATTTAGTTTCCTTCTGCAGGTCTTTTTGTACTCAGCTGAAGTGTCTCTCTACCATGTATTTTTCCTGAACCCCATAACCACCCTTCTCTGGCCATGTTAGTTAGATGCCCTTTTATGTGTTTCTCTAGTTCCTGGTGCTTGTACCTCATTCCATTGTGTTTTTCTGTGTGTCTATCTCCTCCACTAGATTGAGTCCCCTGAGGCAGTTTTTATTTATCATTATTTTCCTAGTCCCTTATGTAGTCAGTAAACATTTGATGCACAAGTTAATGAATGAAAGGATGTTTCTAAGACCAAAATTATATGGTTCTAGGAAATGTATAGCCTTTTTGAGGGTTATAGTAACATATCACTTAAACATCAAAGGAAGTAAATCTATTTTTTTGTTTTGCTATTTCAGTCCATCCATGGCTATGTATCATATTAGTGGATATTTTAGTTACCAGGAATCTTTATTTTTATTTTATTTTATTTTTTTTACCAGGAATCTTTATTGATGATAGTTTCTCAATTCGATGCTTCAAAATCTGTTGTAGCTCAGATTTCTTTTCCAGCTTCCAGCTGTCTACTTAGCACACTCATTTGGGTTATCTTGAATAGAACACTTTGTGTCCAAACCAAACTCATTTATCAAACTACTTCCTTCTCCTCCATTTTCCCAATCTCAAAATATGATATCATCTCACTTGAACAATGCAGAAACCTAGACATGAGTTTTGTCTCTTTCCTTTCACTCACTCGTTATAGCCAATCAGTTAACAAGTCCAGCCACTTCTGCCTCCTAGCTGTGTCTCACATCCATCCACTTCTTTTCATTCCTGAAGCTACTCCAAGTATTATCCATCTCCTACTGAATCACTACAAAAGCCTCCAAAGTAATCTACCCCAAAGCCGTTTTATCCCACCATGCATCAGAAACTGCTCTATTTACCACTCCATCATCTTATTTAAACATCTTAAATGAGTCAGTCCTCATTTTCACTATCTCCAAAAGTGGCAGCTCTGCCCTTCAAACTGTTTAAGCTCAAAATCTTATAGTCATGTCTGACTCCTTTCTTTCCCTGTCTATTCAGTTTATTAATTCTGCCTTCAAAATATATCTAGAATCTGACCAGTGTTCCACAGCTCCTTTATCCAAACCATCGTCTATTATCAGAATAAATGCAATAGTCTCATGTCTAATCTATCTTGTGTCCCTGTAGTCTAGTCACAGCCAAACAGCGAGAGTGTCCGTGTAAATAGTAACCCAGAGTAGTCACTGCTCTGCTCAAAATCCTCCCTTGGCTTCTGTTGTTCTCTATCTTCTGGACTCTGCTACTTCTCTGACCTTTGCTTATTCTGCTCCTGTTAGACCAGCATTTTTGCTGTTCCTCTAACATACTGAGGTAACATTTGCCTCGGGGGATAAAATACGTACTATTGTTTTTCCTGGGATAGGTTCTCATAGATAGCTACAAGGTTTTATTTCTCATGTTTCCTTTAGGTCTCTATTTAGAGGTTATTAAGAAGCCTTTCCTGATCACCCTCTTTAAAATTCATGTACATCATTCTTCTTTACCTTCTGATATTCTTATCCCTCTTTCTTTGACTTATCATCTGGCTTCAGAGCAATTACAACTATCTGAAATGCTGTGGTTTACTTGTTTGCTTATTGTCTCATCCTTTAACAAAGAATAAGGATTTTGTTCAATTTGTCCATGGCTCTTTCCTTAGCACCTAGAATAATGCCTACTACCTCATGTTAGATACTCATGTACTTGGTGAATGACCAAATGTATCTATCCATTCTTGCCTCTTTATAATTCACCTCCTGTACTTCACTGTAGGTAGCCTTTATAATAAACTCCAGTGTTGTAATATATCACTGTTTAAAACTCTTCAACAGCTCTTCATTGTCATTAGAAAAAAATACAGAAAGCTTAATGTAGAATAACAGTCAGGACCTTTTACTTATAAGTGACAGAGTTTCAACTCAATCTAACAAGAGTGAAAAAGGAATTTATCATCTCAAATAGTAAGAATTCCAGGGGTTGAGCTGACTTTAGGCATAGCTGGATTCTGATGTTTAAATGATATAATTGAGTATCTGTCTCTCTTCCTCTTTTCTTCCCCCTCCTTCTGTAGGTCATTTTCCTGGGCTCGAGAATGATAGTGGTATCTTTCATTCTTGTACACATTCCTGTCCCAAGTCTAACATATTTTTTTTTTTCTGAGAGAGAAAGAGTGTGGGAGCAAGCACGGGGATGGGAGGGGCAGAGGGAGAGGGAGAGAGAAAGAATCTTAAGCCAGCTCCATGCTCAGCAAGGAGCCTGACATAGGGCTTGATCTCAGGACCCTGAGATCATGACCTGAACCAAAATCAAGAGTCTGAGCCTAAATCGACTGAGCTACCCAGGCATCCTAAGTCTAACATATTTTTAACATAAAAGACATTCATTATCAGATTAATGAATATTTCACCCTTTTTTTTCTTTTTATTGCCAGATTTAACCACTTATGATACAGTAAAACACTATTTGGTACTGAATACACCACTTGAAGACAATATCATGACTCATGGTTTATCAAGGTAAGTGATTGTTTTAGTTTAATTTTTTTTCTGTATCACTTTTCTTCCATATTTGGCATAAATTTTAACCTTTTGTTTGTTTCTTGATTGAGAATCTAGTGATATCACCCTTAGAGAAATGTAATAGTACATTTACTAAGAAAATTTTCTTAAAATTTTTTGCAGTTAAAATGAGGAAGAGAGAGACAAAGTTGCAGAATGTTTCATATTAAACCATCCCAAATATTTTCACTTTAATGGGACCCTCCTGGGGTCAAATTTTATTGATCAGTTCTCCAATTCCACAGATATGTTTGAGCATCTTTTATGATAAAGGCACCTGTAAGGTGTTGCAGTGGGCACAAAGGCTAACCCAGGTTCCTTTGCAGGGAGTTGACCAAGGGGAAAATAAGACAAATATAAAAACAATGTACAAGGGCACCTGGATGGCTCAGTCAGTTAAGCATCTGCCTTTGGCTGAGGTCATGATCCCAGGGTCCTGGGATGGAGCCCTGCATTCTCAGGCACCCTGCTCAATGGGAAGTCTGCTTCTCCCTCTCCCTCTGCCCTTCCTCTACTAGTGCATTTTCTCTCTCTCTCTCTCTCTCTCTCTCTCTCTCTCTCTCACTGTCTCTCTCTCTCAAATACATAAATAAATACAATTTTTAAAAAACAAAAACTATGTGTGGTAAATGTAAAAGGTGACTAGCTACTGTAATTTTCAGAAGAGGGAGAAAAAAATGACCACTTGGAGGGGCCTACAAAGGTGTTTTCAAGGGCTGTAGCTGTTAAGCATGATTATTTAGTTCATCCTTAAGAGGCTGGCTTTCTCTGAAACAGTGCTGATGGGATATCTGAAACTGGTCTTACAGATAGCCATGTGGCCTCCTGGGAAGATCAGAAGCTCATCCAGTCACTTTCTGTCCATTATCACTTCAGCTGTGTCCTTGGCTTCATCTGGGGGTGTTGCTAGCAAGGAGTGAGTGATAAAGGCCAATAGCAGAAAGAAGCAATGTCCATTTCAGTGCAAGTAGCTTGGGCGAAATTGATGTTCCGTTTATTGCTCTATCTTTTCCCTTTGACTCCAGATACCATATTACTTGAGGCCTCCTTAATACATTATTCTCTGTCTTTTAATACTTATTTTTTTAAAGTCTAGCCAGGTCACACTATATCCTTAGGTGTTGGTTAAGATGTTTCTGTGTGAAAATATGAAGGTATATTAAAATCAATGGTATTAAACCTTCAAAGAACCTGACCTAATAGGAAAGAGTATAAAAAGAGCAGTAGTGATGTACATGGTGAAAAAAAGAGCTCTTTTCACATAGACAATGCCTGTTATGTGGACAGAGACCTCAGAATGTGATATGCACAGCTGGGTCATTTGCTGTAATATGAAATAGATTGTATGGGATCCTTCCCTTGAATTCAAGTACTGTTAAAGTAATTTTATGCTTTGAATTATAAATCCTGGCCTGAAAGAGGTAGACAAGATTCTCAGTACTTTTTGCTACAGCAGTTGAAAATAAGAGAGAGTATAAAGATTCCTAAGGCAGCTTCAACTTTCCTGCCACAGAGCCTTCAGAGACTTCAAAAGCCTTGGCACAGAAGTTGGTGGTCCTTATTTTTGTGAGGTATTTGATGTCCTGGAATGACCTAAAAGTTTGCCACAATTTTCCTTTCCAGCTTTCCATTAGCCAAACATAAGCTGTTATTCACACTGCCTTGATCCTAGTCTGCAGACTCAGCTTCTGGGATGTGGGACTTCATTCTCTTTGACTTGGGTTGACCACCCCTTTTCTCGTCTCCACTTTCTTGTGGAAAAGTTTAAACCAGTTTGTGGGTTTTCGGTTTATGGAAATTTATGCTCCATATTGCCTCTCATGCCCACATTTATAATGAACTGCTAGTGATTTCTTAACATTTTCGTCACTCATTTACAGAATATCGATTTACTCTCCAGTAGGTTGACCACATCCATTTTTGTCTGTTCTGAGTAACTGATAACCTTTTTGGACAAAGGGAGAAGGGATAAACAAACTCATTAGCCCTTAGGCCTGAGCATCAATTGAAGGAAAAACAGGAATTTTCCAATTAGATGGGGGTGCAGGCATGGAGGTGTTGCTTAGTATGGTAAGCACAGAGAGCTACCTTAGTTATATTGTTAGAGCATAGTGGGCGAAGAGAGAGGTGATCTTGGAGTAATATGTGTGACAGTCAGTATATGACCTAAATCAGGTAACAGGAAATGAGTCTTAGATAGCTTTAAGTACGGAAAAATGACACAGTTGGACTTGTATCTTAGATCCCTTAGGTTAGGAAAAAGAAGGTAAGATTATTTTCAAATGGAATAGCTTAGTGAAGTGATGCATACACAGTGGTCAGAGTAAATTTTTTGTTTCTTAAATATTAACCAAAGTAGGTGATTCCCCAGCTTAACATCCTTTCGGTGACTTCTATTTGCATCTAAAATACAATCAGACTCCTTTAATAGCCTTCACTGGCTCGGCTCTGCCTGCTTCTTCAGTCTCTCATCTGGCTGGACTCAGTCCTTCAGGGCATCATGGCCACGTTGGCTGCTTTGTCTCTTCACCACACCAAGGGCATTTCTGACCCAGGGCTTTCACTGGGCTGATTGTCTTGCCTGCAGCATTCTTCCTCCATGTCTTTAGACAGTTGCCCCTCCACCATTCAGGTCTCAGTTCTGTTGCTACTCAAGAGCCTTTCCACAACCATCTGTCACCCAGTTATGCCCCATCACACTATCCCATTCTGTTTTGTTCTTGGTACTTATCAGCATCTGAAATTATTCCTTTCTTCTCTGCCTCTTCCCAAGTAAGTGCCTCAGGGGCAGGATCGTTGGTATCCTCTTCAGTACCTGGAAGAGTGCCTGCCACCAGTAGGTGTTCAATGTATATTTGTTGACTGGACATTATTTTTAGTTTTTATTTTTTCTACCTCTTTAATGACTTCATTAAGCATTGATTTTAAGCTAAAATAAGATTATTATGGAGAATACTATAATATATTTAGTATTCCATTCTTTCTAAATATATACATTTCCTTTTCTTACAATTTAGAAATTGTTATAATTATTATCTTTCAAATTCATTATAGTTTATGTTCTGGACTGGTAGCTTCTATTCTGGGAACACCTGCTGATGTCATCAAAAGCCGAATAATGAATCAACCACGAGATAAACAAGGAAGGTAAGTCTACACTCTCCATGTGTTCAAATGTCTGTAATAATAAGGTTCCTTAAAAATGTTTCCTTGTGTTTATTCTTGATAGAAGTGTATCTGTGTGTCCATGTGTTCAGCCAGCAAACTACTTTTATGTCATTACCTGCTCTTTGTCTGATGGAAAAGTACTGTGCATTTGGGGATATAAGCTAATTTAATGACCATATTATTTAGACACAAGGTATTTATTGTGATTTTATTGTTTTCAAAGAGTTTATGAAAATATACTCTGCTGAGAATTTACAGAGCACTTTCTTCAGAAGCTTATGACTTACAGGTAATATGGAGAATTTGATTTGATATAAAACAGTATGTTCTCTCTGGAAGAGACCAGGTGGAGTGAATTCTAAGTATAAGACTAAGGGTGGGATAAATCCGAAGCGTCAACCTTAGACACCTAAAGGAATTATCTTTAAGCTCAAAAAAAAATTTATTTATACTGAACCACAAATATTATTTGTTCTAAACTAGCAGAAAATGCTTACGTCTCCTTATTATAGTAAGTTTCCTTAGATTATTTTTTAATTTATGTTTTATTTGTACATCTGTTTATACACAAGAAATTTAGCAAAACTGTCTTCTTTCCTCTTTAGGGGACTTTTGTATAAATCATCAACTGACTGCTTGGTTCAGGCTGTTCAAGGAGAAGGATTCATGAGTCTATATAAAGGCTTTTTACCATCTTGGCTGAGAATGGTAACGTTAGGTTTTTCCTTCCTTTGTTTTTGTTTTCTTTGTACTTAAATTGCTTTTAATCTACAGATATTTTCCCCCTTTCTCTTTTGGTTTTTAGCATGGCTCTGCCCCCCAAACCACAATTCTTTATCTCTTTTTCATATCTCTTTTTGTTTTCTTTTTACCTCTCTTCAGAGTTCTATTACCTTCCTTGCTGGATTAAAGTAAAATAATTCAGTTACATCTAGAAATGAATAGGTGGATATCCTGTTGTTGTAAAGCCAGTAGAAAGGGTTTTCTGCAATGTAAAACTTTTAGTAGTCCATTTAGCCGAAGTATTACAAGTTTGGGACAGGTATAAAGGTTTTATACTAGATACCATTCCTATGAAAATGTTACTGTTTCAAACAAAATTTGTTACCTTGCTAGCAAATGTTGCATTATCCATTAATACCTATTACCATAAAGCTTGGCTTAGTAAGAAAACATTATGTAATTTTTATTTGTTCTATATATTACTTTTTACTGAGTAAATGAAGATATAGAATTAGATTTATTCAAGTAGCATAACATATATAGTAAAGACAAGGTACTCAATTATTTTGGAAGTTAAAACATATTTGAACTGAATGAATGAGTCATGGATTTAGAGATTCAAACAATCAACACTTTACACAATTTAATAATATTAATTGAGCATCTACTCCATGCAAAGCCCTATACTCAGTGCCTGGCTTTGGGATGAACAGGAGAGTCTCAGCCCCTACTCTAGAGCTGAAGCTTCTAGTTTAGGTAAGAACAAACATTGAATAAAAAAACTAAAAGTGATGAGTGGTTGAGGAAATGTGCATGGTGCTATGAAAATATATAGCAAGGACATATAGCTTAGGCTTGGAAATTAGGAGTACCTCCTTGGAGAATGAACTTTAAAATTGAATTCTGAAGAATGAATAGGACTTAGCTGGGTAAAAAGACCAAAAAAAAAAAAAAAAAAAATCCAGGTAGAGGGAATAGGTGGAGTGGACAGAGACAGGATGAATTCAGGGAACTGAAAGAAACCCAGCAGGCCAAGGCATGGAGACAGGGAGGAGAGAGGCACAAATTGAGGCCAGAGAGAGGCAAAGGTCAGTTTGGCAAGGGCTATAGGACCCATAAGAGTTAGGGACACCAGCTTGATGACCTGTGTAATTTTAAGAAGATCATTCCGGCTGCCATGTGGGTTGGGGAAAGGCCAGGACTAGTGGTAGATGAGACATAATGATAGCTTGGACAAGAGTAGTGGTAGATGAGACATAATGATAGCTTGCACGAGAGATGGAAATGGGAACACAAAAATGATTGAAAAAATAATTTAGGAGAAAGAAAGGAGCTAGAAGCATGACTGGATAGGGAGGGTAAAAATGGTCAGAGAAGACAAGGAAAGTGGGGCTTTATTCCCAGATTCCCAAACTGAGTAACAGATGATGTAATCTCCTAACATGGGGATCATTTGCAGGGAAGATTCTATGGTAGAATAGCAAGCTTAGGTCTAGATTTGTTAAGTTTGGGATATTCATAGGACATTTAAGAGCAGATGTATAGATGGCTCCTTAATATATCGATCTGGATCTTACAGAGCATATGGGGATGGAGCTTTAGAGGTGAGCACTGTCTACATATAGATGGGAATTGAAGTTCTGGGAATAATTGACATCACCAAGCAATAGTAGATATCTATTAACATGGAGTTAATAGCCAAGCCCTTAGCAATAGCTGATATAAAAGTGTACCCAAGTGTAAAACATTATTTTGATTGTCTTGATTATACCTTGAAATTATCTCAAATCTGTGGATATTTCTTAATGGAAAGGAAGATTTTGATTTGGCCTGCATGAATCAGGCACTATCCTAAGTGCTGGTGGCACTAGGGAATAAGAGGTTTATTTTTTTCATGAGAGCAGCTTATGATGTGATGGAGAAGACAGACATGTAAGTAGTTAATACTACAGAAATAATAAAGCCAATATTATTAAATCACTTGGTATTAGCACCAACACTATGCTAATCATTTTAATGGCTTAACTCACTGAATTCTCCCCACAATGTCTTCAGTAGGTTATTATCCCATCTCTTTTTATAAGAGGAGGAACAAAAGCTTAAAGAATCTAAATAACCTGCCAGGTTAAGTAGTTATTACTTAATGGAGTCAGGGCATCAAACCTAGGAATTTTGACTCCCGAGGACATGGTGTTACTAAGCAGGTTGTACTAGTGCTCTACTTGTGGTATGAACAGAATGTGGTGGGAACATGGATAGTAACGTAAAAATGGCTTTAACTGTTTAGGAAGTCACAAAGTCTTTCACAGAGACAGAGACAGTATTTGATGTGAGCTTTGAAAGATCAGTAGACATATAACAATAAGAAAGGCATGAAGGAGCAACATGAGCATAGGCCCCCAAGTTCATGTATGGACCTAGTAGGTTTGGACAACTGCAGAAAATACAGGGGAGCTGGAGAATAGGTCCTCAGAGGGGAAGTGGTAGGGCAGATTCCAGAGAAGTTCTTAAAGACCAGGGGAATATGAACCTTGGGGTCAGTGGTTTAGGTGGAACCCTGTAGTAAGAAAGCAGCTATTTAATCATGGGAGCAAAGTACTAAGGTTTGTTTAGGGACAGGATTACTTTGGCAGCAATAGAGAAGATACATGGAAAGCTAGGACCCAAGGAAAGGAGGTTTGGCAGTGGTCTAGCTTGGAGATGACTGTAAAAATGGAGAGAAGGTAGATTCTAGGGACATTTATGGTAACTTCACAGGACTTAATAATTGATTATATGTAGAAGGTGGGGAAAGGAATGAAGGAAATGGGGCTTTTATGTTTCTAGTGTGGGAGACTATAAGGATGGTGAGACCATTGATGAAAACACAAAATCAGGGTCAGGAGGTATGAGGGTAGTGAGAATATCCAAGTACAAAGGAATACTGAAACGATTTAATCTAACCTGTTCTCTATATGCGTGAGACTTGCTTTATAAGTGAGAAAAGGTACTTCACAGCTGACAGACATTGTGCTAAGCTCTTTACACACATTATTTTTTTAAGTCTTATAAGAACCTAATAAAAGAGGTAGTGTTATCCTCATTTTTCAGATGAGAAAAACATGGCTCCAAGTAGAAGAAACTGGCTCAGGTTCATATACCTAGTATATGGCAGAGCTGGAAACTGACTGTAGTTCTATTTAGTTCTAAACCCATGCTCCTAAGTAATACAATATACTGAGTGTGCCTGCATCCTGCAGCTAGGTAAAGAAGTGAGGGTAAAGAGACAGTGTCTGGTGACAGGGAGATGTTAACTAGAAAAAGGCCTGGTTCACCAGGGTGCCACTGCCTTGTTGATCTGCCACAGTGCATGACCCTAAGCTTAGAAGACTGACTCATGACCACTTCCAAATAAACTGGCCTGCAAATAGATTCACCTTCAACTGAACTCACTGAAATGGATGATCAGACCACAGTATTGGCTCATTCACATTGGGAAAAACACTTGGCAAGTGATCCAGATGCTGAAGTCCTCTGAACAGTGTGCTTCCTCCTAAATTCAAGCTATACGTGAAGGCAAGTTATAATCAGAAGGTTGCTTGCTGAACACACAATAATAACAGGAAGAGCTTATTTGTAATCTTAGTATTTCAGAATACCCAAGAGCCCTTATATTTACCCATAATAATAGGCACGAATAAGGCCTCTGTTTTTCCAGCAGTTATGGCAACAGGCAAACCAGAGTAGACAACAGAGGTTCATATACACTTGAATTATTTACAGATGTTAGTGAAGAAAACACAAGTAACCATGTACTACTCCTGCACAGAGGCTCATTATATGCCATTTGTATACTACCCCTGTTATTGGCTATATGATCTACCGGTTTAACTTCTATTGATAACCCAAGTAAACTCAACACCAGTCCCTTCTGCTAGCTGAAGGTACTACGACCTGGCTTTGCTCAATCCCTGATTAATATTTATTTTATTTGCATAGTCTAATTACTAAAGCAGTTAGGAACGATTACATAGTCCACCCGTAACTAAGACCTCTATCCCCTGATCTGATTGCAGTTCTATCATTGGCTCACTTAATTTTTGTTGTCATAAGAATATGATATTGTCATTTCATATTCTTTATTTTGTCCGTGTCTCCATGGACATGTAACTAACCAAGATGTGTTCTTCTAAATTCTCTGGTAAAGTCTCAGTCTCCCAGTATTACCTACTCAATATTTCCAAGCACAAGACATTAATATTGCTTTACAAACTCTCTAACCAAATACATTTTATATTCTAATTGCTCAGGCTTCTTTTTTGCCCTAGTATGATTGTTTTTCTCTGACCAATATTACCTATCACCTACGAACCAAACCAGCCAGGAACTGGATCTGAGCCACCCTTTCTCTGATGATTACTTCCAGTGTTTCCTCTGCAGTCTACTTCCATGTCTTTGATATTTTTATCTTCTGTTGTTAAAGAACCCTCATCCCTTTATAATTCCTATTGATGCGGTTACACCTTCATTCAAGTTAGGCAAGTCTTTCTGAGCTGGAAACTCTTTTCTCTCTTTAATGTGAATTTTTATATCCATTTTGTGATATATCAGGTGTTGAGTTTATGATCTAACTCTCAAAGGATAATCTTTCATCTTCACTTTCAAGTTCTTAAATGTCCTTGTCACACTCCACAGACAAACTAAACATAGAGGAGCCCAGCCTAGAATTCAGGCATGCTAAGTCCTAGCTTTTTAGCCAGTAATGGTTCAGTAGAAAGAACCCTAGAGTGGAAGCTAGAAGCCTGTACTCTAGCTCCACATGTTAACAGCTTTTTGATTGCTAAGCCTCAGTGTCCTCATCTGTAAAATAGGGGTATCATTACCTTTCTTTTCTATTGTAAATTGTTCAGAGAAATCTATGAGAAATAAGACATGAAAATACTTTAATTATAAAGTGCTCTATAAAAGTGAAATACCACAATATTTGTTTTCAGCCTAAGTGGATTCAAAATGACTTTGCCATTCAAAGATGTATATGCATAAATGTAGAATATTCATAATCACTTTGAAATATGCACTAACTTCTTTGGTTAATCTTTCAGACCCCTTGGTCAATGGTGTTCTGGCTTACTTATGAAAAAATCAGAGAGATGAGTGGAGTCAGTCCATTTTAAGCCCTTAAAGATGCAGCCCTTAAAGATACAATGTTCAGTATCATTGAAATATGGGCATCTACAACACACACCCCTATTATTTCTACCTCTTTAGGAAGACACCTTACTCCACAGAGACTGTGATTTATAGGGGGCAGCACTTTATTTTTCTCTGGAAACCCAAGTTCTCTTTGACTCCTCTTTTTGTTCAAAAGCAATCTGGTTGGATTACACAAGGCTACCCGATGAGACCCGGCACAGAATTTTCAAGAAGATTTGAATCCTGAGCACTTACCTTGGGCGAGAAGACCTTTGAGATGCTGTTCTGTGCTGAAGAGCCTACTTAGTGCCAAACGGGAGACAGCATCTCAGACCTGAAGTAGACAATAAGAATGTGGAATAATATATATATATATATGTATGTATATATATATATACACACACACATAGTGATTCAGAAATATATTCAAACTGTTGTCAGTATTTTCAGTTGAAATTTGATGATTCTTTTTTGGCTGTTGTTAAAGCGCACCTACTGTAAATTAAAGAGAGGTGAATGAAAATTCATGAATAAACATTTTGAATTTCCATAGTGGTGAAGGAAGTTGATGTACCTTTTCTTACCAAGAGGACAAAAAAACATCAAGCTGAGATGATGTTTGGATTTCAAGGAATGCAGTTTATTTCTGTCAGTGTCCCATATTTTTAGTTAGATCTGTATTGTTGGCTGGCATCCACTGTACATGCTAAGGATTTCCTGACAGCCATGGACTGAGTCCTGATGAACACAGAGAAAAATGTCTACTTTGTTACATACGCCATTGCAACTAGAGTTTGCTGCTAGTTCCTAAGAATCTCGATATATAAACAAATGCAGCTTATTTGATTAAAGCTTAGGTTGGGTAGGTCTTTTTCATAAAGCAACTTCTGTTACTATTAGCCTTTCAGTGGCATTTCAAAAGCAAGGCTGCTTACTTGCTGCTGTAATGAAGCCAGCCAATTCGGACAGGCATCCTTTCTCATCTCTCCTTCCCTAAACTAAGGGCCATAGAGAGAGAAAACTCAGAAATCACTGAAGCTATCTCTAGCCTGAATCTTACTCAGTTCTGACAAAGCTTCCTGCCTAAATAGTGATAAGTATAAAATGCCTATGGTATACATTTATGTCTCCAAACATCAAGTCAAATCCCTTTTCTTATTTTAGAAAGGTGAGAGATTTCTTCAGACTGACCTATATACCACCTGCTCTCCCAACCTCAGACAGTAGGCATTTCTGCATGGATGGATACAATTGTGGGTAGAAGTTGTACCTGTCTCCATAGGAAAACTGAAAAAGCTTAGACCCAAGAAAGACCTTGGAGTTAACCAAACAATTTATTATGGACATAGATGATGTTGAACAAAAAAGTTTACAAGTGCTCTGTGGTTGCACTAATGTATAATCACTGCCATATAAAAGGGGAAGTATACTTTAAAATATATTTTAATGTGATGTACTAATATGCAGTAGCTTATTGTTTTTCTATGAAATTTTAGAATGTGGAGTTTAATCAAAATCTGTTGGTGATCTACTTTTCCATTGCATCTGTCAATCTGTATAAATTGAGTTGTTAAATATATTTAAAATAATATTATGTACTTAAATTCCCAAGTGTCTGCATTGGGACCACTTTTGGGAACTCTTTGGGTTTTCATGTTTTATAACTTTTAAAATTATGTAAAGACTGGATAAAATATACAAACTGGACCATGAAAAAAATTATTTAGCTTTATTCTTCCAGGGGTATGGGGTGAAAACACTGCGTTAAGTGCTGAGACTGTTCCTTGATATCTGGATTCAACATGAATAATTGGAATTTTTTTAACTTGAAGTGACTCCTTGGGATCATTTAGTTTAACCCTCTCATTTTACATGTTATGAAACAGAGGCCCAGAGAAGTAGAGCTGCTTATGCTCATGGTTTACTTCATAGCAGAGCCTGGATAAAAATACAGATTTCCTAATTATTATTAAAATTGGCAGTTATTATATATTAATTAGGTACATAGTCAATGCCTTATGTTATCTTCACAACCCAGTCCAGTGCTCTTGAATCTTCCAAAACCAGATTTTTCTTTATGGCATTTTTTTCTGTCTTATACATTTTAAATAAATTTAAATTGTCTTTAACACAAATTTTAGAATGGAGTCACACCATACCTTAGCTTGAATATTAAGACCTTCCATCATCTGACCAAATCCTTTATATCCAACACATATGTCTCTTCACAGTTCATATTTTTTCCAGTGAAGTTATATTTATTAACGTATCTTGTAATTTTGCTTTATTTTTACCAACTTGAAATCATCTTGATCCTCTTGTGGATCCAAATAATCCACAATAGATAAAAAGCATAAAAAAGTGTAAAAATTTCAGTAATTTTGCATCCATACTAGAAGATTTAACCATTGCTGATTAGAAGATTACTGTATGTGGTATTTATCCTTAGTATTGAATACCTAATATTTAAGTTTGTTTTGCATAGCTTCCACATTTTACTCTTCCCAATTTTTTCTCATTGAGAAATAGTTACTTTTAGTTATATACAATTGTTTTATTATAAGTGAATTAACATATCTAAATAGAGATAGCATTTCTTAAATTCGCTTTTAGTAAGAAATAAAGTGTCTTTATCAAGTGCTCCAAATTCTATTTCATTATAAGCCACTAGTGGTAGGACCATGTCTTACTTTTATATAAATCTTTACTTGTTAGTAGCATTTCTTTGCTGTTAGGTATGCAACAAAAATTGATTACAATTATATATACATAAATCAATTAATTGTGTGTTCATTATTTTAAGAAGCTATCAGAGACTAGTCTGAAATTTCTTTCACTTTGCTAAGAAAAAACACAAGGAAATAATTCAGGGAGGTTTTAAATGTTAAAAAAAATGCTGTTCTGTCATCTTCACCTTTTTAAGCACAACCATTTATTTACAAGTGAAATAGTTTATACGTTCTCATTAATGAAAACAGATTCCCTCTGGGAAAAAATGTGTATTTTACCACATGCTGGTTAAAAAATTGGGGAGGAAGTAATCAATTCTCTTCTCCCCAATTAAACCAGGAGTCTTTAAAAATGATTACCAAACAAAATACATATTATTAATAAATGCCAGGTAATGTGGAGGGCAGACTGAGCATGAATTCTAAAGACCTATATCCAATTCAGGTTCTACTTAGGACAAAGTAGCATAACTCTGAGCAAGTCCTTTCATTTCTCCTGATTTCCATTTCTTTATAAGATGAAGTGACTGAATTCTAGAATTTCCTAGAATCTTAACTTGCACATACTTGAAGGTGGGCATTATATTGATGCCCTAGGAAAAAAACAGGATTTTAAAACATTTCTTGGGATTTGTTTTTTCCTGCATTTGATTAACTTCTCATATTTCAAACTAGGTTAAGGTTTATTTGGGATACAATACAAACTTTTCATATGGATTTTCTCCCTCACAGGGTAGCAAAATCCTCTTCTTTCAGGAAACTCCAGACATGTTAGCCCTACATTCTTACCTTCAACTGCTCCTCATATACACACAGTAAAAGTAAAAATCTTCAATACCATGCCCAAGACCCTCTCATTCTGACTCCAGGCCATCTTCCTATAACCTTTGCATTTCACTGCATACTTGCACGAGACCTCCTGGCAAGTGCATTGCTCCACTTATTTCTCTGGAGATGCTCTTCACTTGGCTGCTTCTCATGCAGTGTTCTTGCTGTGCTCTCCACCTAACTCTCCTCCCATCACTACTACTCATTCACACTCATTTTGGGGTTAAAGCCTACTTGAATATCTAGAATGATCTCTGAAGACTTCCACATTTTCAGCACCTCTGTGCTCCTACTGCTTCCCCTACTGAGGATATGTGTCTGTATATATGGATTTATGCCTGCTTCTCCCGTACAGAATGAACTGCTTGCAAGCATGGACCTTGTAATACACCTCTGTTTCCCTTAAAACTTCAAATAGAAGCCACTCAGAAGGTATTTGTTGCTATAGAGATTTTTTGGGGGTGGGGGGGCGGTGGAGAGAGAAAAAACATTTATGCACACATGATAAAGTCATATGCTGTTTTTCTCCTACCTTCAAAATAATTATGTTGGGTCAGTAACACTTGATTTCATGAGATTCTTTACCATACTAACTGGTTAAGTGCATTTTCAAAAGTTTGTGTGTGTTTAAACATACGGGATTACTGTAATGTTTAAGAAGTATTCAACAGTTTAATAGCTGTTCCATAAAAAAAATCTAGGATAGGTTAATACAAAATATTTGGTTAGTTAATAATGTGACAAGTTTATCCTTCATTTTACAGTGTGTATGGAAATCACATCACTATTTTGGCCTTCACTGGTAGCATACAAATGCACATTTACCCACTCAAGTGTTTTATTATTTCTGAATTTTGAAGAATACATGATTATTTTTCTCTCCTCATACTTTACCCCCAACAGGCTGCTGTGATTGTCAACAGCAGCAGGAGCCACTTTGAAGGTTTGATAAAAGCAGATGAAGATGCTTAAAGATGTCTGTTTGCTGAAAATATCTGGTTACAAACAGGAATATATGTGAGTAAATATAGTGCATTATTCTGATTTTTAAAATAAATGTTTTAAAATGCCTGATTTTGTTTTGTCCTGGTATGCTTTTGTCCTGATGTATTTTTAGGGTAAAATGGTAATAACAAATTTAGAAATAATTTTTAAACTTTCATCTTTACTTTTCACAATTGAAATAAAACCTATCTTAATTTAAATGTCAGATTTGAAAGACTTACATTAGCAAAAAGAGTGTTCATGCCTTGCCACTATAGTAAGTCCAGATCTGCTATTGATCCAATTCCCCTGTTTATACAGTTCTGGTGTGACTAAAAAGGATTGACAACTAATAATTACAATGATGGACATGCTCACTGAGGACAGAGGAAGAAAATAACACTGGAATTCCTTGAAACACAAGAGGATCATTTTCTTCTTTTTTAATACCATATTCTACCTTGATTTCCAGAATACTGCTCCCTCCTATTGCTTACTGTTTTTCAGTCTCTATTGGCCATTTCTTTGCTGCTTAGCACTTAAATTTTGGTTCTTTGAGGTTCTGTTCTTGGCCTTCATATCGATTTTCACTCTCTTTCTCTCTCTAGGAAGAGTCATATAGCTCTATGACTTCAGCTACTAATATTAGGCTATTAATTCTCAAACATTCACCACTGCTCAATAAATGGTAGATGTTGCCATTATCTGTGTTTCTGGCCCTTACTCTGTTCTCAGGCTTTAGTCATGTTTTCTCAGTTGCCGACTATATACCTCTACCAAGATGGCCACAGTCCTTGTGAGCTCCCATTTCCTTTACATCAGTGTTTTTTGTACAGATCCCTCCTCCTTGCCCTTTAAAATCTAGTCCTGCTTCAGGATTCTCTGTTGCACTACAAACTCACTAATGCAGCCAAGAAACTTCAGGGACATGCATGACTTCTCATTGGTGTGTCTTTGTTTGTTTATTTATTGTTCAAAATACTTAAATCTATTTATAAAAAATGACTACAGATCAATGTCTCTTAGGAGCATAGATGCAAAAATTCATGAGTGCTACTTCATACCCATTAGGATGGCTATTAACAACAACAACAATAACAACAGAAAACAAGTGTTGGTGAGAATGTGGAGAAATGGAACCCTTGGGTATTGCTGGTAAGAACGTAAAATTTTGCAGCTACCATACAAGAAAGTATAGGGGTTCCTCAAAAAATTAAACATGGCATCATCACATGACCCAGCAGTCCACTTCAAGGTCCATAGGCAAGGAACTGAAAGCAGAGAGTTGGACAGATTGTTGTAATACCAATGTCCACAGCAGCATTTTTCACAAAGCCAATAGATAGAAACCCAAATGTCTACAGACAGATGAATGTTAAATGGATAAGCAAAATTGATAGATACACAATGAAATACTATTCTGCCTTAAAAAGCAACAGAATTCTGAGACATGCTACAATGTGGATAAATTTTAAAAACAACAGACTTAGTGAAATAAGACAAATGCCAATGGACACATAGGGTCCCACTTATATAAGACAACTAGAATAAATTCACAGAAACAGAAAGTAGAATAGTGGCTAGAATAGGGAAGAATGAGAAGTCCATGTTTAATGAGTATAGAGTTTGGGATGAAGGAAAAGTTCTAGAGATGGGTGGTGTGTGGTAGCAGGAGCTTAATCTCCATGTGCAGTGGTCTGATTTTTTTCAGTTCCCTGTCCAGCAGCAGAGCAATGTAGAGCAAGTAAAGCTACTTCCCCCAGACACAGAAAAAGTAGGATATTGAAAGTATCTGGGAGGATGGGAGGAATGGGCTCTCAGCCCATCATGGCCAAGTGATATGCCCCTATTATCCAGGAGTTTAGGCCCTGAGGCATGGAAGGAGGCTGGGGAACAAGTTCAATAGAAAACAAGTCATTTACTCTATCTACAACCTTCTGGTCTCCATAAGAGTCTGGTTATACTACTTGCACTGAAATAGAGAACTGAAATCTCCATTATTCCAGGGGATGATCAAACAATTCCAGATGATAATAAGACCATTTCATAATGAACAGAATAGCTTCCTACCACCATAAATGACACAGTGCCAGATAATATACTTATTCTCTTGTTAAACATTTATTGCATGCTGACCAAAAGTCCAGCACTCTGCTAGGCACTGAGAATATTATAGGAAAGGAGTTCTTGCCTTTGGGAAGTTCATACTCTGGTATAAAAGAGAAATAGTAAACAATTGCATGACATGATAGATAAATGTCACACACACTAAATATAACAGAGGTATGTAAAAGGGAAGGGATAATCAGCTCCACCTGGGTGCGTAGTAGAGTCATGAGGAAGAGATATTTAAGCTAGATCTTGCTAGATGTTTTTACGTTAAGTGTTTATTATTCTTCCATCATGAATATAAAGCATTAATTAAAGAACATTTGGAAAATGAAACTGAATTTTCAAGCATAAGCTTATCAGGTAGAAATCCAACTTTTTAAAGAAATCAAATGATTCTTTTATTCACCAATTCAGCGAGTATTTATTGCTTCAGCCTGTTAGGTTTCAGGAATGCTCAAAGACAACTATCATTAAAAAGTGAGCAAAGGAAGGGCTCCTGGATGTCTCAGTCCATAGGGCATGTGCCTCTTGATCTGAGGGTCCTGAGTTCAAGCCCCATGACCTAGAGATTAATGATAATAATAATAAACCTTAAACAAGGGGGAAAAAGCACAGGAGCGCCTTTGGCAGCATGAAACTGGGATAGATTGAAAATGTCGAGATTTACATTGTTAGGCCAGGATTATATTGAGCACTGTCTTGATGTTATCGACATTGCATTTGATGATATTTCAAAATGTGAAGGAGCGACATGGGAAACTCCCACAAATGCGTCTGACCTTGCAAATGAACAAAGATCTACTCTAGACCTATCTCCGGGAGCTACTCTCACAGTTTGCCTGCACTTTCCCTTTCCGCTCCCTCTCACCTGGAGTCTTCTGTGGGTTACCTTAGTAAGATTTAGATGGGGAAACAGAACAAGAGTCCAGCCAAGAAGTCCTCTGCCATAGCAGATACAGCAAGAGTAGCAAGTCCTGTTTCTTCCATTCCTCTAGACCTTGTCTAAGTCCGGCTCTGTGCAAGCTCTGAGAGTAAAAGAATAAATGCCTGCAAGGTTGGGAAGCCAGCGTTAGGTAAGCAAGCCAAAAAGCGGAGAAACTCAGACCGGTAATTGCGGAGATTTAACAGTCTCCATGTACACTCATACTTTATTGTAACACAACAGTTCTCCATTCAAGTAAGCTCACGGGGACACGGAAGAGGGTCCGGAACTGCTGGTGGGGGAGGTGGGGGGGTCACAACACTGAATGAGCACCGGCCCCTCCCCCACGCCCCAGGGGGTGCAAAGGGCACCCACAGGGCGCCTCTGAGAGTTTGGGCCCCAACACCCGGGCACGTGCAGCCGGCGCGTCAGGATCTCCTCCCCGGGTCTCCCAAGCCTCGCAGCGCACCGGGCACGCAGAGCTCGGTGGGGACTAGGGGGTTTGGCCCCCGGCGCCCCGCCCTCCAGGGAGGAAGGCGCTCGGAGAAGCGGGCGGGCCCTGCCCCGGCCCCGCCCCAACCACACCCGGGCCCCGCCCCAGGCCCAGCCCCGCCCCCAACCACACCCGGGCCCCGCCCCAGGCCCCGCCCCGCCCCCAAACACACCGGGGCCCCGCCCCAGGCCCAGCCCCGCCCCCAACCACACCCGGGCCCCGCCCAGGCCCCGCCCCCAACCACACCGGGGCCCCGCCCCAGGCCCAGCCCCGCCCCCAACCACACCGGGGCCCCGCCCCAGGCCCAGCCCCGCCCCCAACCACACCCGGGCCCCGGCCCCGCCCCGCCCCCAGCCACACCCGGGCCCCGCCCCGCCCCCAACCACACCGGGGCCCCGCCCCAGGCCCAGCCCCGCCCCCAACCACACCCGGGCCCCGCCCCAGGGCCCGCCCCGCCCCCAACCACACCCGGGCCCCGCCCCAGGCCCAGCCCCGCCCCCAACCACACCCGGGCCCCGGCCCAGGCTCAGCCCCGCCCCCAACCACACCCGGGCCCCGCCCCAGGCTCAGCCCCGCCCCCAACCACACCCGGGCCCCGCCCCGCCCCCAGCCACACCCGGTCCCCGCCCCCCGCCCCTTCCCCAACCACACCCTGGGCCCGCCCCGCCCCAGCCCCGCCCCAGCCCCGCCCTCAACCACACCCGGGCCCCGCCCCGCCCTCAACCACACCCGGGCCCCGCCCCGGCCCCGCCCCCAGGCAACCCGGGCCCCGCCCCCGCCCCGGCCCCGGCCCCGCGTGGCTCCCCGAACGGCCCTCGGAGGACCTTCCGCCAACCGGCAGGCGTCGCCACCGCCCCGCGGCCCGGCTGCCCCCGGCTGCCCCCCCGGAAGCGGCGCCCCGCGCGCTGCAAGTTCGTGCGCGGCGCGGCCGAGGGCGGTTGGTCCGAGGAGTCGGCGCGAGTCCCCGAGGCCCGGCGTCGAGCACATCGCCAGGGGGGCCGCCCGGCCCGGCGTGTTCCCCGGTCGGCCTGCGCCTGGAGCCCGGGGCCTGCGGGGGCGCCTCGGAGATGTGCTCCACGCCCGGGCTGCCCACGCCGGGGGCCTCGCTGGCCCTGCGGGTGTCGTTCGTGGACGTGCACCCCGAGGTGGTCCCGGTGCAGCTCTGGGGGCTGGTGGGCGAGCGGCGGGAGGAGTACGTGCGGCTGAGCCGGGAGATTCAGGAGGCGGCGGCCACGCGCGGCCCGTGGGCGCTGGGCGGCGCCTCGGCGGCGCCGGGCGAGCTGTGCCTGGTGCAGGTGGGGCTCCTGTGGCACCGCTGCCGCGTGGTCAGCCGGCACACGCAGGAGAGCCGCGTCTTCCTGCTGGACGAGGGCCGCACCGTGACGGCGGGCGCGGGCTCGCTGGCGCCGGGGCGCAGTGAGTTCTTCCACCTGCCCTCGGAGGTGCTGGGCTGCGTGCTGGCCGGCCTGGTGCCCGCCGGCGGGGGCGGGGGCGGGGGCGAGCCCCAGCACTGGCCGTCCAGGGCCGTGGACTTCCTCCGGAGCCTGCAGGGCAAGCAGGTGCACGGGCGGGTGCTGGACGTGCTGCTGCTCCATCGCCTGGTCCTTGTAGAAGTGCCCGCGCTGTTCCAGCAGATGCAGGAGCTGGGCCTGGCCCGGCAGGTGCCCCACAGCCTCTTCCGCTCGCTGCTCAAGCGCTACCTAACGGCGGCCTCTGCTGGCCTGGGCTGCGGGGCCCCCGTCCTGTCGCGAGCCCCTCCCAAGCAGGAGCAGCCCGGCCTGGATTACTTCTACCCGCAGCTGCAGCTGGGCGTCACGGAGCCGGTGGTGGTAACCCAGGTGTGCCACCCCCACCGCATCCACTGCCAGCTGCGGAGCCTCTCGCAGGAGATCCACCGCGTGTCCGAGAGCATGGCCCAGGTATACCGGGGTTCCACGGGGACGGGGGATGAGAACTGGGCCAGTGCCACCGGGGAGGAGAGCCCAGACAAGCCTGGTTCTCCGTGTGCGTCCTGTGGGTTGGACGGACATTGGTACAGAGCGCTCTTGCTTGAGACTTTTCGGCCCCAGCGCTGTGCCCAGGTGCTCCATGTAGACTACGGAAGGAAGGAGTTGGTGAGTTGCAGCAGCCTCCGCTACTTGCTGCCTGAGTATTTTCGCATGCCCGTGGTGACCTACCCTTGTGCTTTGTATGGACTCTGGGACGGTGGGAGAGGCTGGTCTCGGTCACAGGTCGGTGACCTGAAGGCACTGATCCTGGGCCAGGCAGTGAACGCAAAGATTGAATTTTTCTGTTCCTTCGAGCATGTTTATTATGTCACCCTGTACGGAGAAGATGGGATCAACCTGAATTGTGTATTCGGAGTCCAGTCCTGTTGCTTGGCGGACCGATTTCTTCAGAGCCAGGGAGTGGAAGAGGAGGGGGAGGAGGAAGAACAAGAAACGGCTCTTCAGTCGCCGCCGTCGCCTGCGCAAGAAGCGGGTGAAGAGATTCCCCTCCCAGCCTTGCAATCAGTCAGGTTAAAGATAAACGCCTTCTATGACGCCCAGGTAGAGTTTGTTAAAAATCCTTCCGAGTTTTGGATTAGGTTGAGGAAACACAAAGGCACCTTCAGCAAGTTGATGAGAAGAATGTGCAGTTTCTATTCCTCAGCCAGTAAGCTGGATGGCGTAGTTTTGAAACCCGAGCCCGATGACCTTTGCTGTGTCAAATGGAAAGAAAATGGCTATTACCGGGCTATGGTCTCCAGGTTAGATGACAGGAGTGTCGATGTGTTCCTAGTCGACCGTGGCAGTTTGGAAAATGTGGGTTGGTATGACGTGAGGATGCTGCTTCCTCAGTTTAGGCGACTACCCATATTGGCTCTAAAGTGCACACTGGCAGATATTTGGCCTTTGGGGAAAAGTTGGAGCCAGGAGGCAGTTTCCTTTTTTAAAAAGACTGTGCTCCACAAAGAATTAGTTATCCATGTCCTTGACAAGCAGGATAATCAATATGTTATTGAGATTCTTGATGAATCAAGACCAGGGGAAGAAAACATTAGTAAGGTAATGGCTCAAGCTGGGTATGCCAAGTATCAGGAATTTGAAACAAAGGAAACCATTTCCATAAGTGCCCCCTCTCCAGGGCATGTTTCAAACCATTTTATCTCTGCGGATAACAAAATGTCTCTGGCCAAGAAGATAGAAGTAAAACAGAAAGCCAGGAGAGACCATAAAACTGCACCTGTTTCAGAAATTGCGACTGATAGGGCAGTCATCACAGATACTCCAACTGGACTAGTTGTGCAGGATAAAGAGGAAAGACTATCTGTTCATTCTCCTCCTATACAGAATTTCTTGGACATGAAGCCAGGCTCCTCCTGTAAAGGAGAGCTGAAAGTTGGAAGTACCGTAGAAGTCAAAGTGTCTTATCTTGAAAACCCTGGCTACTTCTGGTGCCAACTGACCAGGAACATTCAAGGCTTTAAAACTCTGATGTGCAACATCCAGGACTACTGCAAGAGTACAGCTACTCCTTACCAGGGGACCACCCCCGCTTGTTTGGCAAAACGAACAGTAAATGGAAAATGGTCTAGAGCCGTGATTAGCGGGTCACAATCTGCTGAGCATGTCAAAGTAATGTTTGTAGATTACGGAGACAAAGATATGGTATCTGTGAAGAGTATTTACTCAATTAGTGAAGAGTTTCTCAAGGTTAAGGCTCAGGCTTTTCGGTGTAGTCTTTATAATTTAATTCAGCCAACTGGTCAGAATCCTTTTGTGTGGGATGAGAAGGCCATACGAGCTTTTAGTGAATTTGTAGACAATGCATGGGAAGACAATCTTGAATTAAAGTGCACGATATTTGCTTTGGCTTCGGTACATGATGAAGAACTGTTTAATGTTGTGGATTTGCTAACACCCTTTGAGAGTGCATGCCATTTTTTGGTAGAAAAGCAACTCGCAAGAGCAGTTAAACTTCAGAAGCCTCTGGAGTCCTCTGTTCAGCTACATTCTTACTACTATTCCACACATGATATGAAAATTGGAACTGAAGAATTGGTGTATGTAACACATATTGATGACCCTTGGACATTTTATTGCCAACTGGGAAGAAATGCAAGTATTTTAGAACAGTTGTCCTATAATATCACACAATTAAGTAAAGTTTTGCTGAATTTAAAAACATCTTCCTTGATGCCTGGAACCTTGTGCCTTGCCAAGTATACTGATGGAAACTGGTATAGGGGGATAATAACAGAAAAAGAACCAAATAAAGTCTTTTTTGTTGATTTTGGAAACATATATGTGGTAACAAGCGATGATCTGCTTCCAATACCTGATGATGCATATGATGTCTTACTTTTGCCCATGCAAGCAGTTAAATGTTCATTGTCTGATATCCCTGATCGTATACCAGAAGAAATTACAACATGGTTTCAAGAGACTGTTTTAGATAAGTCATTGAAGGCTCTGGTTGTAGCAAAAGATCCAGATGGAAGACTAATTATAGAACTGTATGATGACAGTATTCAAATTAATGCTAATATTAATGAGAAGTTAGGACTACTTGGCTACAAAGGTGAGACAAGAAAAAAAGAAACTGAAGCACTCCTCACTGTCGCTGAAACTCTTGAAGTAAAAAAGGAAAATATGAGATCGTCACCTAAAGAGTATTTAAGTAAATCAGCAGAGAACAAATTGTGCAGTATGGAGATCTTAGGAGAATCCTACAAATCTAAGGTCAGCTCAGCATGTAAGGAAACCGAGCTTTTACGAAGTTCCACCAAGACAAACTTAATCACTCAGTATCAGGACTCTAGGGAAAATAAGGGTCATCAAGTGTGTCCATTAACAACAGAAAAGAAAGGAGAAAGCTTTGCTGAGCCACCTTCGAAAGCCACAAAACTAGAAGCCACTCTTTCAGAGAGAAACATAGAAGATTCATGTAACAAGGATTTGCCTCTAAAATTTTCAGAGTTCCCTCAGAAGGTTATAATGCCTGGCTTTAAGACAGCTGTGTATGTTTCTCATATAAATGACCTTTCAGACTTCTATGTTCAACTAACAGAAGATGAGGCTGAAATCACTCATCTTTCAGAGAGATTAAATGATGTTAGAGCAAGGCCAGAATATTATTCAGGTCCACCTTTGCAGAGAGAAGATGTAATATGTGCCATTTTTCCAGAAGACAATTTATGGTATCGTGCTGTGGTCAGAGAACAACAACCCAATGACCTTCTCTCTGTGCAATTTATAGATTATGGCAATGTTTCTGTGGTTCATGCTAGTAACGTAGGTAAACTTGACCTTATTAATGCACTGTTACCGGGATTGTGCATTCACTGCTCCTTGAGGGGACTTCGGGTGCCTGAGATTTTAAAATGTAAGGAAATGTTGCAGTACTTTTCCCAGAGGACAGATGAGGTTCAGATAAGATGTGAATTTGTGAAATTTCAAGACAAATGGGAAGTTATTCTTGCTGATGAACATGGGATCATAGCAGAAGATATGATTAGCAGATATGCTTTCTGTGAAAATTCTCAAGTGGGACTTTCTAATCAAATAATTGAAAGTACCTGTTCAAAGTCTGTCAAAAAAACCAACATTGACACTTCACTCTTTCTTAACTGGTATAAGCCAAAGATGAAGATGATAAGAGCTTATGCCACTGTGATAGATGGGCCTGAATATTTTTGGTGTCAGTTTGCCGATACTGAGAAACTTCAGTATTTAGAAGTAGAAGTACAGACTGCTGGAGAGCAGGTAACGGATTGGAGAAGTTGTGTCCCATGCCCTCATATTGGAGATCCTTGCATAGTGAGATATAGAGAAGATGGGCATTATTATCGGGCACTTATCACCAGTATTTGTGACGATTATCTCGTATCCGTCAGACTTGTAGACTTTGGAAACATCGAAGACTGTGTGGACCCCAAAGCACTCTGGAACATCCCTTCTGAACTTTTGGTGGTTCCCATGCAAGCCTTTCCATGTTGCCTCTCAGGATTCAATATTTCAGAAGGTGTGTGCCCTCAAGAGGGAAATGACTACTTTTATGAAATAGTGACAGAAGATGTGTTGGAGATTACAATATTAGAGATCAAAAGGGATGTTTGTAACATCCCTTTAGCAATTGTTGACTTGAAAAGCAAAGGCAAAAGTATTAATGAGAAAATGAAGAAATATTCTAAGATTGGTGTTAGTGATCTGCCCTATGAAAAGAAATGCCCAGAGATAAAGGGAGCCCTTGGGTCCCTCAGTCCTGAGGTTGGACTTAAGAAACCAAGTAGTAAAGCTGGGCAAGAGAAAACTCTCTCTGTGGAACCACAGACAGATGATGAAAGAGTTGAAAAAGACTTCAACATTATTGAAACCAAACCTAGTAAATTCTATAACCGTGACATCGATGACATTTTTGAAGCTTTTGAAAACCCATGCAAAGATAATATTGGTCCTGAGGTACTAGAAAGCAAAATAGAGTGCCATTTGGTTGACAAAGCAAAGTTTGATGATAAATACCTCATGGCAGGATTTAATGCATTATTACCGCATGCTAGTGAAACAAAGGAGATATTAGAACTAAACTCACTTGAGGTGCCCCTTTATCCTGATGAGGAATCAAAAGAGTTCCTGGAACTGGAATCCATTGAGTTGCAGCATTCTCTTGTCGGGGATGAAGAGAAAGAAGAGCTAGGCCTGGTGCCTCCAATTGTGCCGCTCCCCCAGGGCTGTGACACCGAAGCCACCCTGCAGCCATTCCCAGTGCAGCTTCCCCTCAGCTGTGAATCTGAGAAACAGCCAGAACTAGAATTACCCACAGCCCAGCTGTGTCTAGATGACAAAATAAACCCTTTGTCTCTAAGAGTTGTTCAGAAAGCCCAAGAATCCACGTGTGCTGAAGACACAGGAAAGTCAAGTTGTGTAGAATGTTTCAAGGACCAGCATAGGTTATCATTGCATCTACATGGAAAGAATCATGATCCCAACCTACAGATTGAGATGAATATATATAAAGAAGAATTCACAGATTATAAAAACAGAGATGCCATTTCATCATTGACTCTGTTCTCTGAAGAAGAATCCAGAGATGGAAGGAAGAACCATGATGCTTTACAAGTTCATATCTCAGGTATGTGATTTCTTTTACTTTATTTAACTCAGTGTCTGAAAAGTATGTATTTGTCTTAAAGATAATGATTTTTTTGTCCTATTTGTTTTTTTAAATTAATTTTTTTGGGGAAAAGATTAGAAACTGATATGAGAATCAGATTTCATGAAGGGCATCTTAGAAGTGGGGAGATTAAGGTGTGAAGTCAGTGTAGAATCATGGTGGATGAAATGCTGAATTATTAATATCATGTTTAGAAGTAGAATGCTTAAAATCAGTGTCTCCAAAAAGTAATTATGTTTAAAATGTAAACACATAATCCTTAAAATCAAGAGGTTATGTTTTTTGGTGAGTATTAAAAAAAAACAGTGTTCCTTTGCAAAGCACTACTTTGGCATGAATTGATGATAGGAATCACTTTTGCTGTTTTCAAATTTAACTTTTTTTATGAAGATACCTTGCTATTGATTTAGAAACCCCTAAACAAACACTAGATTTAGGGAGCTTGTGTTAACCAAACAGGGGAACAGCCGTGAGTAGATACTGGAGAATATTTATTGTCATTAACTTTTTTATAAATTATATTCACTGTTATTTTCTTGGCTTAATAAGATGTAAAAATTACATGAAATGGCTAACTTTTAGGGTTTCTTAACTACTCAGTGTTAGACTTTTTATAAGTCAGTTTTTATGTTGTTCAATTTGAGCCATCATACAAAAGAGAGAAAACAATAGTCTAGGGAGAATGAAAATCACCATAATCCTACTATTGGTAAAGCTGCAGTGCACTTGCTTCTATTGTCTTTCACCCTGTCTATGTCTATACATACAGTTTTAAAAACTAAATAGAAATCGTAGTGTTGAATCTTGCATTTTAATCCCTTAAATATGACTTTCAAAATATTTAAATTCCGTGGATATACTGTATTTATTTAAGCATTACCCTAGATTTTTAGTCCTCATTGCCACATTTTTAATAATGAGTAATAGCTTCTTGCTAGGGTGCCTGGGTGGCTCACTCAGTTAAGCATCTGCCTTCTGCTCAGGTCATGATCCCAAGACATTAGGATCCCTTCCGTATCAGGCTCCCTGCTCAGTGGGGAGTCTGCCTCTCCTTCTCCCTCTGTTCCCCCTGCCCCTGCTTTCTCACTCTCTCTCTCAAATAAATAAATAAATAAATAAATAAATAAATAAATAAATAAATAAATAAATAAAATATTTAGAAAAAAGAAAAGAATGTTTGATAACTTGTAATATGTTGCTTTGCTAAAGAAATGGCTGTTGTAACCGTTGACCATACCACCTGTGCAACAATCACCTGCTTTTAAGAGTAAGTTTCAAAGTCAGGAATCAGATTTATATCCTTAAAAAAGATATCACATCATGGTGGTATTTTTTTGAAGAAAGCAGTAAAAGATTTTATTGGGAAGGGGCACTGGAAGAATTTAAAATAAAATCCAGGAAAAGGGATAGACTCAGACCATACATCATGTTGATTATATAGAAATAGTTAAGTGCGGATTAAGAAAATGCTTAGCTTGAGTGTTTAACATTAAGGGACTAAGAGGTATGCATTGAGTCTTTATTCAATTTGGCAGCTCAACCAGAGAACACCTACACTCTGAAAGGATTTACTGTTGGATCCAAATGTGTTGTGTGGTCAAGTCTAAGAAACACATGGTCCAAATGTGAGATTCTGGAAATTGCTGAAGAAGGCACAAGGGTAAGTGAAGTGGAAGCACTTTATCTCAAAATGTACTTAGAGACTGTTAAGGAAACTTTACCAAACTCTGCCAGACTAGAAAATGCAATTGAATAGACATTTACTGGATCATTCCCCCTGATAAGCTGGTACACTGCAAAAATCATTTCAGAGTTCATGTATCAGCCGTCCTAGCAAGAAGCCATCTTAGGCTCTTTCATCTCCCTTGCCTCTGAAATCTGATCAGTCACCAAATTCTACACTTTCCACTTCTTAACTCTTACTTAAACCTTTTTATACCCAATGCCACTGCTTGGTTTTAAGTCCAAGTTTTACAAGTAGATTACTCTATTACCCTTCTATTTGATTTACTTCTAGTCTTCCTTCAATCGATTCTCTATACCACCAGTGTGAAGTTTGTCAAATACAAATCTAACTAGGACATGCCTGTATGTAAAACTCCCTGGGGATTTCCAGCTGATTTTGTTTCTCCTGTGATCTGAAAACCACCTGTATCAGACTCACCTGGTGTGTTTCTTAAATTGTAGATCCCTAGACCTTGCCCTCGCTGGCTGATTCAGAGTTTCTGGGGGTAGGACCAGGAATGTGCATTCTTATACCACTAAAATTTGAGAACCACTAGTCTAGGATAGAAGAATGTTAAGCTCATTAACAGGGCATAGTCCTCTAGAGGACCTGAGAGTCCTCTAGGGTTGAGTGTTCATATTCTTCTCCAGCTTTATGTTTTGTACCTTGTATTAGATGGACATCAGACTGCTTGATTTCTCCTGTGTATTCCATTCCACTTGGCTCCTTTGATATATTTAATAATGCAGTTCTATTCACTTGTATTTTATCCCCCTCCCACACTGGTTAGTTTTCACTTACTTTTGAAAGATTTTCATTGCAACTTCATTTTCATTTTGTGCTGCCTCTTCCAGGAAGCATACACTAGCCTTATTTTCTAAACCTCTGCATCTCTTCACCTTCCCCCTCCCACCAAAACAAACAAACAAACAAACAAAACAAAAGCCAACAAACCTTGGCTGATCTCTATTTATATTGCTATTTCTCTTGCTGCAGAAGTCTGTACATTGTACTATATTGATCTGCTCATGGGCCTGTTTTTCTACAAAATTTGGAACTTCTTGAGATACCATTTTTAACTAACTTTGCTCTCTAGGCATAGGCATACAATATGTTGAGTGGAAATTCTGTTGAGTTGAAACATAAAATTGAAGTTTAATAAAATTATTTTCATTGCCTTTGAGGTATTTTATTTGAAAATTGCTACGGTCCATAAATCAGTTACAGTTTTTGGAAACTACCATTTTTTATTAACTTTTTTTTTTCTCTTGCAGGTTTTAAACTTTTCAAATGGTATGGAGGAGATAGTGAAGCCTGAGAATGTCTGGAATGGTATACCCAAATTGGATAAGAGTCCATCTGAGGTATGGAATTATATATACTAACTAATGAGAACACTGTCTTTCACTTTGAAAGGTGACTTAAACCATTTCCAAAGCCCTTGTGTTTCAGAATATTATAGAAAAAAAATACTAATTTTGGGATAACAATAATGAAAAACAGAACAAAATCAGTGATTCTGGACTTTATGCCAAGTATCCTTTTGGGCGAACTAGTTATTAATGTTTTACTCTTCGATTTTTTGGAGAGATTTCAAAAAGAAGAGAAAGAAATTGGTGTCTGAGACCTTTATAAAATATGTTTGATGTAGAAAATCTGGAAAAATGGCAAATAAGGAGAAAGTATCACCTGTAATACATCCATCCAAGACAAAGATTGATCAGTTTTGTTTTCTTTCATATTTTTTTCTGTTTATATGGGTATAAGTATATCATCTACGTATTTTGAGCATAATTGATTTCATTCTGCATATAGTTTTATATTCTGTGTTCTTCACTTAAAATTATAGGATGGGCAATTGCCTATGCCATTAAAATGTCTGGGCATTTGAGTTTATTCTGTTTGGAGTTTGTTGAACTTCTTTAAAATCTCTAATAGTTCTAATACCTGGTCATCTCAGGGCTTGCCATTGAATGATTGCCTTGAAAAATAATGAACTTTTCCTGGTTCTTTGTATGTTGAGTAATTTTGGATTCTGTCCTGAATGTTTTAAATATTATGTTTTAAAACTTTTGATCCTGTTTATATCTAGAAAATGTTGACGTTTTTGTTTTAGCAGGTCATCAATTGCTAGGTTCACACCACAAGTTCTGTCTCCTTTTATGTTTGTTAGTTCCGATGTCAGTTTACTTTTTTTTTTTTTTTTAAAGATTTTTATTTATTTAAGAGAGAGAGAGAGCACATGAGTTGGTGGGGAGGGGCAGCAGGAGAAGCAGACCCCATGCTAAGCAAGGAGCCTGACATGGGGCTGGATCCCAGGACCCTGAGATCAGCACCTGAACTGCAGGCAGCTGCTTAACCAACTGAGCCACACAGGCATCCCTCAGTTTACTTTTTGGAGCCGTTGCTATGGTGTTTGGTGCCCAGAGCGTAAGCCACTCAGGGACTTAGGTAGCAGTTTACACAGCAGTTCAGGTATTAAAGACTTTGCTTTGCTTAGTTGGTTCTCTTCTGCATATGCATAGCTCAGGGCTGACCTTGGGATTTCTGTCAGTTCATATATAGTATTAGGGGTTCACATCATCCAATTCCTTTTCTCTCTGAGATTGCCTCCACACTTTCTAGCCTCAAGAGTCCTCTTTATTTGCTTCTCTAGACTGATCATGTCTCTCCTCCCAAGGTTTCTCTGGGCCTGCCTCTGGAGTGTAGCAGACAAAGAAACAAGAGAGAAAATAATAACCACCCCCCCAACCCTGCTCTTTCAGGTATCAGAGGGCCCTTTTCCCAGTTGCACTGGCCAGAGTCATCTCTCAGATTTTCATACGCCTGTCCTACGACGGCTGTCCCCAGGCAGCAAGTGGGGCTGCTCTCGGGACAGAGCCAGAAGGGAAAAACAAAAGACAATGAAGAGATTTCCCACCGATTCCACTCTCTAAGTATTTACGGGCTTTCCCCCCCAATCTGTTGGCTAGAAAAAGGTATTTCTCTAAGACTTTTGCTGTTTTCCCCAGCTGGGCAGCTGTGACTCGGTCTAGGCTCAGGACAAAACTAGGAGACGAAGAAAATAAAAATAAGAAAGAAAAAAAACCAAACCTGTGAATCTCATCACTGTTACATGAGTCATTATTCTGTTTTTTGTTATTGTTGTTGTTTTGTTTTGTTTTGTTTTTTACTTCGGCCCTCAATCTGCCTGTACCTATTTACTTTTCAGGGTCCACAGATAGTTGCTTTTTGTATTCTTTCCAGAATTTTTAGTTGTAATCGGTGTCACAAAGAGGCCACAGTTGTCTTACCCTGCCTTGGCTGCAACCAGAAGGCCATAGTTGCATAATATTATATGACAGGAATGGTCAGTCACTTGTTGAACCATTTCTTCTAGTGGTGCACACTGAGGTCATTTGAAATATTCCACTATGAATCATTGGACATCTCTCTCTGCCTTCTTATATTCCATGTTTTTGTTTTCTTGTCAAAAATAACAACTTGCTTCATTTATGTTGCAGTAGTATTTATTAAAACTTTCTTTTACATTCTGATCTTTTCCATTCATTAATTTTCAAGAATCCACAGCCAAATGCATAGATAGAGACAAGATGCTATTTGGATAAACTACCCTATACCTGCGAAGTAGAAGAGAACCATTCAAGACAACTTAAAGTGTTCATGAAACAGTAGACATATCTCTGGCTTTACATCAGTTAGCAAATAGAGACTGCTTATGAATGAGTAAGGCTTTTCTTTTTAAAATTCAGTCATTGAAGAGACTGAAATTGATGATTGAAATGATTCTTTCCTCAAATTCAAAGAAACTCTTACATATGAGTCTACAAATGAGCTGGTTTTGCTTAAAGAGTGGATATTGTAAGGTATGAGGTTAGGCATAACTTCTTTGGTGATATGTCAAGGCACTGTGATCTGGAAGTCTTTCTGATTACATTAAGATTTTTTTTTTCCATTGGAGCGATTTCATTTCACTGTAAGAATGTGTCTCATGAATTCATTTATGTATAGACCTCATGCATGCACACAGTGCTATTACTTGCTGAAAGAAATATAGGAGAAATATCCCTCTTCATTAAGTCTTTAATAAAGGGTCTGTGGCTCACCATGGATAATGTTTTCAGATAGTGGCCCTTTGAAAAAGGTACCAGACACCAGAGTTGTGGGGTTTGGGAGCTAAAAATTAGAAGAGGGTACTTTATTCTGTGTGGGATACTCCGGTAGAGATATTCCTGAGAAATGAGTATTAGAAGGATTAGAAAATGTACTCGAGTGATTCTTCACTATAAAATCAGATTGTCATACTTTTTAAAAGGAGACGTTTTTCATTTTTACCATCTTTCTGGTTTATCTCTGGTTTGCTTTCTGATTTTTATCATTTTGTGTCTATAACAAAGAATTGGTAGTAATCCAAAGGTTCCTTTTGTTAGAATATATTCCAAACAATGGGAAAAAATCTTTACTTCATGTCATTGGATGATACTACAACTGAAGGTAACTTGTGTTTTTAAAAGAAAATAACTTTATCACCAGTTTGCTAAGTCCTAAAAACACCATTATCCTGAATCCTCAAAAAAATTGTTTATCAGTTTCCTTGGATGTTAGTAGTAGGAAAAAAATAAACAAAACATCTCCTTGTTAAAAGTGTTAAAATGCTTCTAGAGATATAACTAAGAAGAGGATTTCTTGAAATATCATAAGAAAGCTTATTTGTTGACTGAAATCATCTTGAAAATTACATTGTGAATTCGATAAATTTATATTTTCAAAAGGATTTTAAAGAATTTTCTCAGTGTTGATTAGCTCATATATTCAAATGATCTTTGTATATATTAAAAAATGATCTCTTGGACTTTCTGGATTTTTAGTTTTATCTCATGATAGGATTCAATTTATTTGAAGTTAACTGGTTATTGTGTGATCTTGTTCATAAGTAGCACACTGGTTCTTAGAACTGATGTACATTGAGAATGAAATCAGCTCAGGGTAGCTATCATATTTGAAAAATACATGCTAATGAAAGAGAACAAAGGACTTACTTGGTTATCAGCTTGGCTAACATCATTCTAGCAAAATATAAAATATGCCAATTTTATACTGCGCCAAATTTATACTATTTTAGATTTGATATTTGATAATAGGTAGAGTGTGAGAACCAAAATACTAAATGAAAGAAAAAACAATCTCTGAAGGACTATTTCTCCAAAGAATAATTCTCACCATTTTGAGAGGACCTTAGATTTGTTGTGGTAGTACTTATCAAGTGAATAACTTTCTCATTTTTCTTTCTTTCTCAACTCGAGGTTTCTCTCTCTCTCTCTCTCTCTTTCTCTCTCTGTTTGTTTTCCAGAAGAAGGGTCTGGAAGTGATATAGATTTTAACGCTGGATCCATAGATGTGGCCATTCAGAAGCTGCTCTTAAACTAGTGGCATTTCACCCAGGCCGACAGAGCATTTGAGCAAATTGAGAGCATGTGATCAGAAGAAGCTGTCATTTTTGAAAACTTTGATATGTGTTCAAAACAAAATAGATCTCAGGGTGACCAGGCAGTGTATTTAGTGGTGTTGCTGTATATATGGACCTAGGATCCTTTTTCTCCCTTTAAATGTATTATATTCCTAATCAGTTAGGAGGATTTTGCTAGACAGTTTGCTAACACATTACTCAAATTTCAAAAAAAAAAAAAAAAACCCCAAAAAACAAAAAAACCTTGTTTTTGTTTCTTTTGAATATAGTGTTTAAATTAAAATTATAGGTTTATTATATTTAATATACGAGTATATTATATGATCCTACTTAGGGAATGGCTTTGTTAGCAGTAACTCCTTCAGATTTTTGTTTTGGAAACTTTGCCTTGTCTGTCTAGTTAAACATTTGACTAATATTCTGTTTGATTTGGGAAGTACTTCATATGACACAAGATTTTAATAAAGTTTCTCCTGAAAGGCGTGGTGGTTTCATTTTATTAAAAAGGAAATGTGATTCTGGAACATCTGTGGTTCTGGGTTATCTGTAGTAATGGAATCACAGTTTTAGAAATGGAGGAAACAGTAATCGTCAATATTAGCCCTTATATATCAGTCCCTCAACTGATGCTTTAAATGCATTTCTCATTTAATTCTCAACCCCAAGGGGGCATATCAATATTAGCCATATCGTATAGGTGAGAAAAGTGAAGCTGTTTAGAGAAGTTACCTAACTTCTTTAGGTCAAAGAGCTGGAGAGTCTGAGAAACCTGATCAAACCCAGATCTAACTTCAAAGTGCATGCTGTTAAAACATGGTTTTGCATAAGTGGTGGTACAGATCCTAGCTGCGGGACACCTCCTAGCTGTACGTTGCTAACAGGACATGTGACCTGGACAGGTTAATCAGGGTCTCTGAGACTTCATCTTCCTCATCTGTCAAATGGGGATAATAAAACCTTTCTCAAAGTGCTTTTAAGATTGGAAGTAGTATTCCCCTCCCTGAAAGACACTCAATGTGTGCACTGGGCCCACATTTTAAAGACTTTAACTCATTGGGTCTTTTCAGTGGATATTTTCTCCTTTAGCATCTGCATGTACCACCGACAAAGGATTTTAAAAAGATATACTGAATGGGACATCAAGTACAATTGGAAAGGTTATCCTTTTTTTTTATTATTATTCATGAGAGAGAGAGAGACAGAGAGAGAGAGAGAGAGGAGAGACACAGGCAGAGGGAGAAGCAGGCTCCATGCAGGGAGCCCGACATGGGACTCGATCCTGGATCTCCAGGATCAGGCCCTGGGCTGAAGGTGGCACTAAACTGCTGAGCCACCCAGGGATCCCCAGGGTTATCCATTTCTAAAACAAGTGAGGAGGTTTGCTACGTGAAGGCAGGGGAAAGATGTATATGAAACATCAGCCCCCAAAGCCTGATGGGGCAAGAGAACTAAAGACATTGAAAGGTGGGTATAATTTCAATAAGTAGAAAGGAGAGGGTTTTGCAGTAAACAGAGTCGAGGTGGAAAGCACATTGCTTGTTCCTGGAATAAGAATAAAAAAAGAATAGATAAGTTTGGTTCATCCCTGTAGGTGATACAGTTGTGGATTAGTGGCAGAAAAGGTCAGAGAAGATGCAGTAGGGCCAGATTATAGAAAGCCTTCAGTTCATGCTAAGAAACTCGTAACTCTTTAAAAACTTAAACAATCAGAATGCTATAGGACAGAAGCCAAAATTTTTTTTCAAAATGAGCCATTTTGCACCGTAAAACATTAAGATAGCCTGATGTGCCAAATCAAAATACACAGTTACTTATTAACTGAGCAAAGAGGGTAGGGATTTATTTAACCAGGCTTACTTACAATGTCCTGATTACCCCTGTTCACACAGGCTTAAACAATTATGAAGAATTCATAGGACCTAGACCATAATTAACCCAAAATATACTTAACTGATGAGTGGCATACATTTTTATATTCCTCGGGAAACAAGAACCCTTTTCTGTGACTCCCAGACATTTCAATGCATAAAGTTTTAAGCTTTTCGCCTCCAACTACAGACATCCCTCAGAGATATGTGGGTTCAGTTTCTGACCACTACAAATACCACAAATGAAGTGAGTCAAATGGATTTTTTTGGTTTCCCAGTGCATATAAAAGTTATGTTTACCCCATAGTGTAGCGTATTAAATGTGCAATAGCATTTTCTAAACAAAGCAATATACATACCTTAATAAAAATTATTGCTTAAAAATGCTAACCATCATCTGAGCTTTCAATGAGTTGTGATCTTTTTTGCTGGCAGAGGGTCCTCCTTCCATGTTGATGGTCACTGACCGATCAGGGTGGCAGCTGCTGAGGGTTGGGGTGGCTGTGGTAATTTTTAAAAATAAGACAACAATGAAGCTTGCCACATAGATGGACTCTTCCTTTTGTGAACAATGTCTCTTGCAAGATGTTTGACAGTGTTTTACTCACAAAAACTTTCCAATTGGAAAGTCTTTCCAATTGGAGTGGGTCCTCTCACACTCTGCTGCTGCTTTATCAACTAAATGTGTCCTATTCTAAATCCTTTGTGGTCATTTCAACAATCTTCACAGCATCTTCCACCGGGAGTAGATCCCAGCTCAAGAAACCACGTTCTTTGTTCATCCATAAAAAGCGACTCCTCAGCCATTCATGTTTGATCATGAGACTGCAGCAATGAGGTCCCATCTTCAGGCTCCCATTTCAAATTCTAATTCTCTTGCAATTTCTACCCCACCTGCTGTTACTTCCTCCACTGACGTCTTGAACCTCCCAATTGTAAGAAACTCAATAAACTGCAATGCTCAGTAAAGCAACATATGCCTCTATTGTGCTATTCCACTCCCAATACTCATACAGAATTAAAGTACATGAAATTGGAAAGATAAACCAGTTAAAAGTCTGAATGTTTCCTTGGTTATTTCTCACAGCCTTTGGGTGAATAAGGTGTTATAACTGGAATCCCTGGCCTGTCCTACGCACCTTTCTTGACCCATGAATCCATGAGATAAACCATCAAGTAAATGCAAACAAATTATAAACTCTCTTTAATCCATTCTAATCTGCTGCCTTTGACTTGGCTTTAATATTTTTATCCTTGGTCACTCCCCATTCAGTTACCATAGTGAAATTGTTCAGTATCCCTAATCCTTGGTAAAACAATGTTTTTTATCATTTGCTTGATCTAATTTTTCTTATCATGACCAAAAAGTGCTTCCAAATTCTACCTAGCATAACATGTTGCTAAAACTCAATTATAATAGAAAAAAGAGGCAAGAACATCTGTATTTTTAGGGATTGTTATGTCATTGCAATACGTTTTCATTAGCCTTGTGCCTGTTATACTTGTCCATTAAAGAATGTAAAAGTAGTTATTAATTTTGACACAGCGTCATTTTAGTAAAATTAAAATTTAGGCTGGCATGATTTCGATAGACACCAATCTTTCTTTAAAGAAAAAAACCTCCTAGTCCAAGCTTCAATCACTTTTATGGGATAGTCTACATTTTCCAATATGAGTTATTTGAGAAAATATATTAAAAGTCATACACACATATTTTTTGACAGTTTTTAAACAAGATCTTTAAAAAAGTGCTTTTAATCTAAATTCTATTTCTCTGCTTCTGGAGAGTTCTGGAGAGTGTCATGTTCGTTGGTGATATTAATGTTGGTCCCTGGCATAAGATTTTCGTCTTTTCCTTCAATCAAAGAATCCCACTGATCAAAATCTTTCCGCAGTCCTGAAAAATAGAAATGTCCATAAGGTTAGTAAAACTTTTTGAGAGCATGAAACAGTTCAGTACCGCCAGGTGGCAGCACAGCCCCACAAATTACGGATGACGGGGGCGGGGGCAGGTTGGATCCCTGGGAGCTGATCCTGGCTGCTGCATCTCAATGAGAGATGGGCATTTGATGGGATGAGCACTGGCTGTTACACAATATGTTGGCAAATTGAATTTAAATAAATTTGAGAGAGAGAGAGAGAGAGAGAGAGAGAGAGAGAGAGAGAGAGAGATGGGATTAGGCGCTGCCAGGACCTCTCAGCACAGGAGTCTGCAAGTCTGCAGAGAAAGACTATTACTCTTAACAGGAAGACTCTCTGTCTCCGATATACATAGCATGCAAAGCAGCAAAAGTACATCTCTCAAGTTTTTGTTTTCAAATTGATTTGCGGCTATGTTACATTGTAAACCAACCGCAGATAGTTAAAATAGGACTGTATGAAGACAGTTCTGTCCTAAGCATCACCTGGTTTATGTCATGAAATACTCTTAGTTTCTTACCTAAATGCTTTTGTAAAAATGCCAATGAAGCTTTGTTGCAAAGATCAATTGCTACATTTGAATCTATATCTCCTTTTAATGTGAATATGTATCCAACTATTTTGCCAGTTGTAAAAGTGAAATCAGCAAAGTTCTGATGGACTGAACCCCTGAAAGAGAAATGAGACATTTATAAATCACATTGTTTGACAAAATTACATTTGTAGTTAGGGTGCAGTTAGGATACTGGCCTGGCTGGCTTCTACTGAAAACTAGGGAAATAAAACTTGTACATTTGATCTCTTTAGATGTATTTGTGGATCACAGGTTGTGCATACAGGGGTCTTAGCGTATATATTCACTTTCCCCCTTACATAAAGATTCTAGTCTTCCTTGGTACCTTGGCTTTAGAAGAAATGATTCCAGCTTTTTTGTTGTTGTTGTTGTTGAGTTCATACAATGTGTTACATATTGCAGGGACTGTGTACTCAGAGCCCGAAGCCTATTATATTTGCTTACCAACAGGACTAACTTCATATCTATCTGATGCTGGTCAAAACTCACTGTCCGTAAGCCTTGGATTAAGTTGATTTAAGGAAAAAACCCCTTTCCATGTACCATCAAAACTATAAGTATCTTGTAGGTATCATTTATGCTGCTCTTTAAAGCCACCAACAGGGACACTTGGGTGGCTCAGTGGCTGAGCGTCTGCCGTCAGCTCAGGTTGTGACCCCAGGGTCCTGGAATCGAGTCCCTCATCAGGTTCCTTACAGGGAACCTGCTTCTCCCTCTCATGAATGAATAAATAAATAAATAAATAAATAAATAAATAAATAAATAAATAAATAAAGTCTTTAAAAAAAATTAATCTACCAACAGCCTCACATCAAGTATAGTAGCTTTTTTTTTAGTGCTTATTTTCTACTGCCTCTAAGACATTTGGTACTTTCTTGGAATTTTATTCCCCTTTGTTTCTTTGATCCTCTCTTCCCTTGTGTATGTGTACCTTCCCTTTTCCCCCTAACTACTCTGTTCTCCACTGGCTCTTCATATACATATAGACATTCCTCAAGGTTCTGTCTTCAGACCAGTTCTCATCCCACTTGATAGTCTTATCTACTCTAAGGATTCCATGTATAAGACACAAATTCTATACTCTCCCAGTGTGTGGCCAGACATCTCTACCCAGACTTCTCTGGCTCAAGCTAAGAGATTCCAAGGTTAAAATACATCTTTCCAGCCCTGCCTGGTATACCTCTTCCTCTTCACTTCGCTGCTGCTTATAAGCTGCCCACCACTCTTTAAGTTATCTCTACTCAAACCAGAGCCACCTGCCTCGCCTCCTGCTCCATCTTGCCTGCTTCCAATCACAACATGAGTGTCAGAGGCACAAAGAAGGTGGAAACAGTTGTAAGCAGACACCCAGACGCTACCAGCAGTGGAGGAATGGCCTCAGGAGGAGATGGTGGGGGAGAAAAAGGGGGAGCAGTCTAAATGGGAGGAGCAGGAAAGAGTACGGTTGTGGGATCCTGGAGAGGAAGAAATAGGGAAAGTCCACAAGGTTGAATGGATGCAGGGAGCAAGGTCCAGGCAGCAGACAGGCTGCTTGAACTTTTCTGTCCTTGGTAGGGCCAGTTTCAGTACACTGGTGGGGGTCTGGGAAGCTAGCCCACAGGAGTCAAAGTGTAAAGGGAAGGAAGGATGAACTGTGGAATATGAGCTGTTCTTTCCAGGTTCCTCACAGAGAAAGGAAAAAAAAAAAAAAAAAAAAAGGTAAGTAAGAGCCTAGTAAGGAAGCAGGGTTGAGGGAGGCTATGTATTCTGCATTGTTTCTGTTTTAGAATTAAATAGACTTCCATGTATGAGTATTGAAGTCCTTAACTCGAAACTAAACTGAGGTCCTTAACTAAACTACCCAGACCCTCCTCACTATCTTTCTTGATCTTTCAAGACTGATTCTACTCCCGTGTCTTCCAAGCAGCCTCTCCTGAACTCCTCAGGTAGAAAACACTCTAGTCTCTGGCCCTGTAGTGTTGACTGCCTTCACAATTCATATTTCCTTCCTACCACCTCTTCTTTACTTCTTTGAAATAAATCAGGTTTCTAACAGAAGAGGGATGAGCCCTGCCTTGTAACACCACATTGCTGAGTTCAAAACTTCTACTGGGGTTTCTTTTTCACATCCATGATATCAGCGTATCGCTAATGCTCAATGGTACCCCATGATAGCTTTGGGGAATTTATAAATCCATATTCTTTTAAAAAGGTACACACTGCAGATCTCAACAGATGCTCCGACTTTTTTCCAGAGTTTCTACTCTAGCCTGATGATGGAATACTTCTCCTTACCCCAGCCCCCAAATGCATAAGCTTGCTCTTGTGTTTACATAAAAATAGCATGCATCCTAATGCAAATTTTAATTATCAGTATATGAAGGACATATGTTAACACTACTCAAAACAACTGTACTTTTAAAAAGAACAAGTATAAATGCATTTAGGCCCTGAAATTATCCAATATTCTCCCTTGTTCAAAGTCTAGACAATGAATTTAACAATGCTATCATGCCTACCAAATGGTATTTTTTGATGTTTATCCAAGTTTCAAGTTTCTGCTTCAGATGATGAAACAAATCACTAATACTTACCTGATTGTAATCATTTTTCTTTCTTTGTCAGGTGAGTAGCATTTTTTCATCTTTTTGATATTCTCAGGAAATTGGAACCGTTCCGAGTTAATAAAAAAGAGGGGCTGAGGGATTCTGGAATATATTGCATCATCCAGTGGAAGCATCCATGCATCCAAGGCAATCCCGCACCTAGTTTGGTGACAATGACAAAAGAAGGCTGGTTACATGCTGGCTGATGTACAGAGTTTCTAATGATGTTAGGATTGATGAGCATACACTATCCTAGTTTATTACAGGTATTTCACTGGTATTATACTTCAGTGTGAGAAGAGGATATGATTAGTTTTATATGGTAGCAGACTTAGAATTATATAATTATTTTCTATAAGAGACACTCAGGAATTGTGACCTTTAGAAAGATACAGTATCTTTGAAATGTTTTATTCATTTTGTTACATTGCTTTCAAAATAGATTCTTTTCTTGCTAAAGATTTTATTTATTCAGGAGAGATACAGAGAGTTGCAGAGGCATAGGCCCAGGGAGAACCAGGCTTCCTGTGGGGAGCCCAATGCGGAACTCGATCCCAGGACCCCAGGATCATGACCTGAGCCAAAGGCAGATGCTCAACCACTGAGCCACCCAGGCACCCCAAAATAGATTCTTAAACAAGTAATAATTTCTCCAACACTGTGGAGTGTCTGGAAAGATACAATATATGTACTATTGCTCCTATGTATCCAGACTTTCAGGACAGTGGATTTATGATGCCTTTTTCAGAGTAACTGTTGGACCTGTTACTTAATATTTAGAGGTACTTTACCTGGAAAAGTGTCCGGAGGTTGAAGAGAAACATATAGGGTATATTCATTTGGAAATGTAACTTGCTTTTTAAAGGTAAGTTTATCCTGTTCCTGGACCTTTTGGACACTCCATTTTATATGATAAATAGGCAAAAGAAAAGAATTCCCTTATGGAAACTGATTTTTAAAAATCTATGAGCTGAAGTTTTACAAAGGGTCCTATTTTCTATATGGTTGGCTCTTCGTGACCTCATCAAGTCTGTGACTGCCGTGGTTCAAGAAAGAAAATATTTTTTCAAATTACAAGACTGGGTTCTGGTCCTGACTCTCACTCAACTGTAATTTAAGACCTCCATCCATCCTTTTATATTATTATTAAGATTTTATTTATTTATTTGAGAGAGAGAGAGAGAGCCAGTGGAGGGAGGAGCAGGGCAAGGGGGAAGAATCTCAAGCAGCCTCCATGCTGAGTGTGGAGCCCAATCTGAGACTTGATCTCATGACTCTGGGATCATGACCTGAGCTGAAACCAAGAGTCAGACACTTAACTGACTGAGCCACCCAGGCACCCCAAGATCTCTATCCATCTTAAAGATGGAAAAAAAATTAATTAAAAAATGCCTTGCATATTGGGGAAATCTAGAAATACTATAAGATATACTATTGATATCACAACCATCATGTCATAGATAAAGTATATATGTAAAGATAAATTTCCAAGTGAAACTATTAAGCCCTTAAGCAGATAAGAATGCTGAGGATGGGCAGCCTGGGTGGCTCAGAGGTTTAGTGCTGCCTCCAGCCCAGGGTGTGATCCTGGAGACCTGGGATCGAGTCCCACGTCGGGCTCCCCACATGGAGCCTGCTTCTCCCTCTGCCTCTCTCTCTCTCTCCCTCCCTCTCTATCTCTCGGTGTGTCTCTCATGAATAAATAAATCTTTTTAAAAAAAGAATGTTGAGGGAAAGTAAATAGGAATGGGGAGAACTTTTAACAGCAAGAGAAGTAGATGGCTTCTGTCTGGGAAAATTCATATAGAGTACTTTAAGGAGGCAGAAGAACAGACTTCTAAACCCTGAAGGATCCCTTCCTCATTAGGAATTTGATAAGTATTCTATCTCATATGGATTATCAGTTGCCCTCTTCCAATAACTCGCTGCTTTTTCTCTTTGCCTCCTTCTCTTACCTAAATCTCTGGTCTTCACTAAGAGCCTGAAGAACTGTGGCTCCACCAAAAGAATGTCCAATTACTGCTATTTTATTCCTGTCAATAGAGTCCTATAGGAAAAAGCACGATATATATTCATCACTATCTCATAGGTTGTTAGAACAGAATGGTTTTTTAAAATATAAAATTATTATTCATTTCACGGGCATGGTGAAGTATCTTGATTTCTTGTAAACAAAATACATACATACACTCACATGCACTCATACACACATAGCTATGCCCACATATAATTACACACATACACACCACATATGTATGTACATATATATATATATATGCACACAAATACACATGTTGAGCATTTGTAGTTAAGAAGTGAACTTAATGATCTTTGTAGACATTCACACTTGAAACACCAACATCATTGCGGACCTCAGCCTCTCCTCACTCCATGTTTAATTAGTGTGTTCATTCCGTGAGTATCTATTGAGCACCTGCTCTGTGCCAGGCACTGTCGTTCATTTTCAATGAGCTCCCAGCCCACCAGTGATGAAAGAGATACAGATGCATGATGCAAATACAACAGGATGGTGCCAAGGAGCACATGTGATAGACAGCTCACCAGTCCAGGGGTGGCAGTGGGGTCCGAGAAAGCTTCTTGGAAGAGGTGAAGCCTGATTTGAGTTGAAGATTAAGCAAGTCTCAGGGAGAAGAATGTGTCAGGCCAAGGGGACAATGTGTACGAAAGCATGGAGACTGGAGAGGGAGTGGCTGGCCAAGGGACAACAAACTTTTCACTGTGTTAGGAGAACAGACCATCATCTTCTGCCCAAACTGAAATATGTCTTGTCCCATCTGTCCTCTGTACTCCACTCTCCACACACAACTTTGGGTCTTAGTTCATGCTGTCTGCTTTGCTAGTCTTCCACCCCGTCTGAATATTCTGTTTAAAACCTCTGACCACCATTTCAGAATCAAGCTTAAAAATATGCAAGGGCCGTCCAAGAAATTACAATACTTCCACTGGAGGTATTGTGTTGAACCAGAGAAATTGCTATTTGTGTAGCTCAAAGCTGGCTGTTCGCAATTCCATATCTGGTGCAATCTAATGCACTCCTCATTGCTAGAACACTTCACATAGACTTTTTTTTTTAATTTGCAGCCCTTTGTCATGTTGCACCTCACATTACAGCAGAAAAGCAGATGATATGGAAATGATAAAAAACTGCAGGACAAGGGAAATGGCTTTTTCTTTTCTTTTCTTTTCTTTTCTTTTCTTTTCTTTTCTTTTCTTTTAAGATTTTATTTATTTATTTGAGAAAGCACGAGTAGCGGGTAGAGAGAGAAGTAGGCTCCCTGCTGAGCAAAGAGCCCAATGTGGGGCTCGATCCTAAGACCCTAGGATCATGACCTGAGCCAAAGGCAGACACTCAACCACTCAGCCACTCAAATGACTGAGCCACCCAGGTGCCCGGGAAATGGCTTTTTCTTAAGCTCACCTTCAGTTGTTCCACATCAAACTCTAAGTGTAGTACATTCTTAATTGGCCTTCCATGATCAATGTCCAGAATCAAGTCGAGAGCTTGGGAGCACTCCTTTGCCCTTTTCTGTACCTAAAATGATGATCAGAAAAAAGAAATGGCAACATAAAAAGCGGTGACACTTATTTTGGAGTTTGTGTAGGAGTTGCATATGGGAAAAATGGTTGAGTGCTTCTAAACTGGAAATGTCTAAGTAATTAGTGACTGGAAAACAACTCAATTTAACGACACAGGCTCCAGCTTTGCAGGTAGTTATAGCTTAGTTCAAATCCTAAGCTCATTGCTTATCTGCTGTGTGACCTCAGATGATGTACTTAACCTCTCTGAGCTTCCATTTATTGTGTAACAAAGCCTACCTCAGTGAAATGTGGGTGGGATTAAATGCAAGGACATATAAAATACCCACTGTAAAACATGGCACAGAGGTGAAAGCCAGTGTGCTTTATCTCAATCTTCCAGACACCCCTGTGAGAAATATACTTTTATTATTCATTATTTTGTAACAGATAAAACATAGAGGCAAAACAGAGTAATTTGTCCAAAATCACCCCACCATGAAATGATGACACCAGGATTCAAACATAGGAAAGGAGGGTATTTGTGAATTTCCTTTCTAGCACTTCTGAGATTCTAAAGTGGGAGGTTCTAATGCAAAAGATTTCTGAAGATGTACTGTCTTCTCCCAGGATTTTTGTTTGTCCTTGTTTTTACTATGGTCCAGACTTTTCATTAAGGGAAGTGTGTCACTCCAAGAGTCTTCTGACAGGTCTTTGGGCTATGGGAAGTAGAAGAGCTAAGAGCACACCTTACAGCATATAAATTAAATTGGCAAGTGTCATCATTTTGCACATGCTTTTTAGTCACCCCATCTCCTCTCCTCCTGCTGCAACATACCTGCTCATTTCGAACATGTATCTCCTCATCCCCTGGTTTTAGTTCTTGAAGATAAGACCAAGATTTGTTCCCTATTTCTGCAGCAGACTGGTCCTTGAAATAGTAAGTCGCAGAGGCGGATCCATCTCTACAATACAGAGTCAGTGACTTACACTCACTCTTCCTCTTCTTCATCTCCTCCCGTACTCCTCATCCCCACCCCCAAATTCACACTGGTCTGACTTCCCTGTCTTCTTCCATTCTACATTTGTTTTAAAATCAAAGAGGCCCCCAAGGGAGTTCTAAGAAGAAGTCATTGCTGTGGGTCAAGTCCACCCACTCTATCTTCACAATTCTAGGAGGCCCCATTGGAAACTCATGCCTGGAACCACATCCCAGTGGTGCCACTTCCTCACCGTGGGGTTTGGGGCAAATTACTTGCCCTTTTCCAGCTCTATTTCTCTTCTCCTTAAGACAGTGATAACAGTAACCATTTCAAAGGGTTCTTCCGAAGATTAAATGATGATATATGAACATGGCACACAATAAACACCAGAAACGTTAGCTGGTTTTTAACTCTTGGCCATTTAACTCAGTCTCTTTTATTCCCCCTTATCATTTAACCACAGATGACAATTTCATCGATGTTTTTTATAAATCTTTTTGAAAGTTAGAGCCCAGATGACATACCTGTGTTCTATAGCAGCAACGATGAACCCATGTGATGCTAGATCAATGCCAATAGCAGAATAAATTGTCCTTCAAAACAAAACAGGAAAGCATTGAGTACCAGCCATGCTTAGGGAGCGGGGGCGTTCACTAATGAACCTGGAAAGAGGAAGGCCATTATACCCCTGTTGTAGTGCCTGGGGGAAAACTAGAAAGCTGTGTTTCTTGAAGGGGCAGCTCTGCCTCTCAGGGGAATATGTGACAATGTCTAGAGGTACCTTCATTATCATGACTGGGCAGAGGGTGCTACTGGCATCTAATTGGTAGAGGGATGCTGCTAAACATCCTACAGCACACAGGACCACTATCCATGATAAGGAATGATTTCCTGCAAAATGTCGGTGGTCCCAAGGTTGAGACACCCTGATGCAGTGATTCTAAATATATCACCTTTGAGAGTTCTGAGCTTTAATCTTGGCCCTACTATATATCAGCTATATGACTTTAGATTATTACATTGCTGAATCTTTGTCTGCACCTCTAAAATGAGACTAATGATGCCTTTGCTTTAGAACAGTTGTAAGGTTTGAATAAGACAGCATATGTAGGAAGGCAGTGCAGTGTGGTGCTTAGGAGAATGGGACCTGCAGTCTGACCACTACATTTGAATCCACCACTGATTAGTTGTCTGCCTTGGAGAAGTCACTGATCTTTCCTCTGTTACAGTACAGTACCTGGTGGGACTACTGGAAGGAGCAAGTAAGTTCATCATTTTTAGTGCTTATAACTATGTCTAAAAACGGAGCAAAGACTGAACACATACCAACTGTTACTTAAATGATTGGACACATGAATCACGTGCTAAGCAACTACATTCATACCCCCTTTCCATTCTTCATTCTGCACAATGTATTCAATCATATCATGTATTCAATAGGAAATGGCAATAGAGAACCAAAGGGTATCATGTATTCTCATATCATGTATTCATAGAAAATGGCAATAGAGAACCAAAGGGTAGTAGGAACTCTGCTTTCTCCTGTTGAAGATGCACAACCTACTCAGACAAGGATCAGCACATCTCTGTAGAAGGACAGAATGTAAATACTTCCAGCTTAGCAGGCAATACAGCAGCTGTCACAGCTGCGCAACTCTGCTGTCCTAGCACAAAAGTACCCATAGACAATGGGAAAGGTGGAGTGAATGTGGCTGTATTTCAATAAAGCTTTATTTATAGAAACAGGCAGCTGGCAGGATTTGGTCCTCAGATTCTAACTTGCCAACCACTGGTCAAGTAGAAATCAAATACCTAGCTAAACCATAATTAAGGTACTGAAGATCTTATTGGTTGACTGATTGATTGAGAGAGAAAGAGAGAGGGAAAGAGGGAGAGCATGAGCAGGGGGAGGGGGCAGAGGGTGAGTGAGAGAAAGAGAATTTTAAGCAGGCTCCCCGCTGAGTGCAGAGCCTCCTACAGGACTGAGTCTCACAACCCTGAGATCATGACCTGAGCCGAAATCAAGAGTTGGACGCTTAACCCACTGAGCTACCCAGGTGCTGCCTGAAGATAATTTCTTATTGCAGATGTTACCCAATTTCTTGCCAACTAAAAGCCACCTATTTCCAAAAGTCTTTTAATCCTCTGAGGCAAGAAGGTAGAAAGAAGGGTAGGCAGCTGAGAAGATGGGAGAGGAGAGGGTGTGGAGGTCATGAAAATGTGTCACTCCGAGATCATGCCACAGAGAGCATAATTGACTAAAGATCCCATCCAGCCCCTGCCCCTGTAGATCCACCACCTCCAGCTAAGCATCCCGTGGACTACACCCAGTAACTGGTCCACAGCATAGGTACTAATGTAGGCCCATTCTAGTGAGATGTAGGACTCCTCTGATAAGAAACTTCTGGTCAAACACCACCTCTTTTGGCCTGGTCGCATCTCTTCCTGAAGTGTCCTGTAATCTGAGACTCTTCGTACCCAATCTCTCCAGTCCCTGTCTCGTTCCCACATGTCTAGCCTGTTTCACTCAAAAATGTCTTTTATGGCTAATCCAGTCTTGGTGTCAATTTCTCAGAAGACCTAAACTAACCCAGGGGATGGTTTTGAGAATGTATTATAATATAGAAGGGTGACAGTCAAAAATGCAAACCCTTCTCTTCCTAAAATGAGGCTAGTCCCTATGAGCTGGAAGGAAGGCACAGACTACTTGACCAGATAGGGCTGGACCGATCAATAGATCACAGCCAACATTCGAGGAACCGCAATTCCTCCAACACAGTGGCCATAATGATAGTCCAAAATCTGCTCTTCTTTTTTAGGGGGGTATATAGGCATTTGGTCATTGGTCCTTAGGAGTTAAAATTGTTTAGCCTCTTAAACATTACCGGAATGCTCCAAGACCGTGAGAAAAAACAATCAGTGGATATTTTTCACCAGTCCTCAGAGGGGAATTCCAGTTCGCAGGAGTTGTCACTGAACCTAGACAACAACGAGAGACGATAATTAGTGTTTTCTATGTCTCCAATGTTGCTGGTTAATTTAACTTACATCTTCTTAGTGTAAATCCTGACCATGGAATTGATATCTATGTTTTTATGCGCTAATAGGAAATTCATTAAAAAGTCTGCTACTGGCTACCTACAAACCAAGGACCTGAAGCATGCAGTTTCCCCCAAGACCATAAAATCATTAATTATCAGTTCTCACTGCCAGCTCTGAGATTAAGGTGAAACACTTTCCCACTTACAGGTGTATTCAGGAAGGCTATTCCTTAGTACCAATCCCAGGTGTTGGCAAAACTTCCAAGGGAATATTCTGAAACTGAATTAAACCTCAGGAACATCACACTGAGAACCAGAATCTTCAAATCAGGGACTCCTTTCATTCTCATTTAGTTATGATCAAGAGAAACAGACCACTGATTCATCAGTGGATTTGGATGCCGCTCTGCCACTTACTACTGACCCTGAACAAGTTACAAGAACTCTCTGAGTTTCAGTTTCCTCTTTTTATAAAACAAAGCAGATGATATTTTAGAGGGCTTTTGTGAGAATGTTACCTAAGTAGGGAGTATATGCATAACACTCATCTCGTGACATGGTAAGGGTCCCAGAACATGGAAGATATTGTCTTCTCTTCCTTCACCTCTCCATTGCTAATGTCATTACTATTCTCAGTTACTTGGGTTCCTTTTTCTTATTTATAAAACAGAGATGCAGTCATGAAGATTGGATGTGATGACTGCCATGGAAGTGATTTATAATTTAATCAGCACCATAAAGAAGTGTAGTTATATTTCCATCATTTCTGTTATAGAGTGGTTTTTTAAAGAAAACTCCAGGGAGACCTTTAAAATGAATGCCCAAAGTTGTAGGCAGGTTTGAGAAGGAAATTTGAAGACCGAGTTAACACTGGCCCAACAGAGGTGTCTGATCAAACAGAGAAGGAAGGAACTGTCTATATTAGTGTGATGTAGACAAATTAAGTGATGAATGCATAGCAGATTGTCTTGGTGAGAGAAGCTAGTTCCTTGGGGGTGGACAATGGAAATGAGAGTAGAGTCTCCCCATTTATTATGGGTGAGAAATTAGCTTTCACTTTCCTACAGAGCACACAGAGCAGTGAGCACCTCAGCCAGCCTGCTACTTACTCACCAGATTACTGCTCCCCCACTATATGTAAAGCAGAAAAATTAAGGACCAGTCATAGACAGATTAATTGTAAATTCTGACACTTTCACTCTCTCCATCTACCCCAACATATGCAGAACAAACAAAATGAGAACCCTTGATTCTCTGATAGTTACCTGGGCTTTTAAGAAATAATTTGTCATTTTAAGAAAAGTTTGGTCTCAAGAAATCTACTTTGATCTTTGCCTGAAACCTCTGCTGTTTTCAAGGTTTTCTTATATTCTAGCACCTAAGAGGCAGGACCAATGGAAATCTTACCAAAAAAGAAGCTCAATATTTTGCCCATAAGCCAGTGTGTTCCAAGATATTTACTAAGACCAAAAAAATATTCTTTGTTTGGGATCCAAAGTGTTTCAGAGTGGTTATCCTCTTGGGATGGATAATACAAACGCAAAAAGGTGCCCTGTAGAGGAAAGAAATTAATGTACTCTTAATAACGTTGCTTCTCCACTATGTTCCAATAGCCACTTTGCATATTTGATTAGTTGAGACCCAAATACCTCTGTTGTTCACAGAGAGGTCCAGAGAAAACTTTTTAAGCTGCTGCGGTGACTGAATACAGAAGAAAGAGAAGCAAAATAAAGCAATATACTTTCTGAGTGGAAAGAAAGGGTAAGCAAGCTGGTTTCAACCATTAAGGAAGGGGAAAATAGAGTTTATAGATAAATTAATCAGATGACAACAACACATTGACGAATGATTTAACTAGCAAAATGCTTCCCATGGAACAAGGCAAATGGCAAAATGAGTCATTGTCGGGGGAGAGCAAGAGCAAATTTCAAAACCTACCAGTGGGCAACAGTAAGAGTCACTATTAGAATATAAAGTGGTATTAATCAAAGCCTTACCTTATTAGTATAATCAAACATCAAATCTGTACAACCAACAGAATAAGATCCATTTCCTTTGGGAATTCTACTTTGCCTAATACTTGCAGCAGCCATCAGAGCTTGTATTTTATTGGCCCATGCTGAAAAAAAGGTAAATATTGTCTCACTGTCATTCATTACACCTCAGACTTTATTATGCAAAAGGAAATTCCAAGGGAATCAAGTTATACTTAGTTTCTGGCCTCCTTCATTTCTTTAACTAGTCAAACACACACATGATTACGGAGTGTCTGATGTAGCCAAACTATTATGTGGGAATAAACACAGAGATGGACACAGCCCTTCTCCTGAGATACGACTATCACCTCCTAATACCTGCAGCCTTGCCTTTAGCTTCTACTCTGATCCAGATCATGTTGAAGACTACTTGCCCGGGGATCCCTGGGTGGCTCAGTGGTTTAGCGCCTGCCTTCGGCCCAGGGCGTGATCCTGGAGTTCCGGGATCAAGTCCCACGTCGGGCTCCCTGCATGGAGCCTGCTTCTCCCTCTGCCTGTGTCTCTGTCTCTCTCTCCCTGTGTGTCTCTCATGAATAAATAAATAAAATCTTAAAAAAAAAAAAAGACTACTTGCCCAATCTGTTGTTCTCAAACACAGACCTTATCTCACATTTCAGATTTGGTCTTACAACTTCCTGTTAGGTGCCTCCATCTGCTGTCCTTCCCACTAGGAACAACAGGCCAATGGTCCAAAATAAGACTGAATGGCCATCTCCCAACTCTCCCTCCTTATCCTCCCAGCACACAGCCCTGCAACTCCAGCATTCCCTATCTTGTGTATCCAGAAATCCAGAATCATCTTCCTACCTCCTTCTCATTAACCCCCTATATCCAACTAGGTCTCAATTTCTAACATTTGTCTTTAGCTTAGAATTCTCTCTCCAGGATAGCCCTGATCCCCTAGCTCAGCTATTATGCATTCACCGTCTCTTGACCAGACAGGTGTCATCTCTCCTAGCTGCAATATTCATCTTCTGTCCTAGATTTATCAAGATCTATTTGATCTTGACCCCTTCAGATGCATTTTTCACATAACTCTTAGAGTGATTTGAATCACAAATTTTACCAGGTACTTCTTAAATTTTTTTCAGTGCTACCTATCACCAAGAGGGTATTTCCACAGGGGGAATGAATATATTGGAATCTTTTAGGAAGGCAGTTTGTAGGTGGTATTAAATCTACACATGCCTTCCTGCACTACTTCCATTGCTACTTGAGGCACAAAGGTGGCCTATCCTTCAGTGTTCCAGGGTTAAAATGTATAGACTCCATAAGTGCACAAGTTAAATACCAACTTCCTAGGCACTGCAAGAAAGACTCTTTGTGATCTGAAGGTCCATTGCCTTGTACTCTTCTATTTTTTTCCTTTAAGTCATCTGCCTCCCATGTGCTCCAGCACACCTGAGCTTCACACTGAGTTGTTTGACGCCTTTGCACCTTTATAAATTCTATTTCCTGTGTTTGAAATCCAAATGGCCAACTTCTATTCAACCTTTAACATCCTAATCAGATGCCGGGTCTTCTCTGAAGCCTTCCCTCACTCCCCAGACTTAATCATTTCATCCTCAGTATTAAATCAACTCCCTGTATATATTTTTATCATTCTTATCATATATATTTAAATTATATATTTGCATACTCTGTCCCCCACACTAGGCTATTTTGTAAGAGCTATACACATGTCTTTGTATCCTCGGATCTTAATGTTGGCACATAGTTGGTGCTCCATAAACATTTGTGAAAGTGAGCTGAGCTAAGCTTTTTATCCCACTGGGGTCTCATTTGCATCAAACACTTTCTGGTATATATCCTTTTACCCACCCACTCTTGAAATTGTTTCTCCCTTTTTGGTGCTAAAATTCTTCAACATACTTGCAGTTTTACCTGTTTTCCTTTCTAAACCCCAATCAAGTCCATATTTACTTGTGAGTCCATACAAATATCACTGTATTCCAGATTTTCACTTCTCTTGATTCAGCTCACCTACTTGTTTTCTTCTATTGGACTCTGAGAGTCGATTTCTCTGCTAGACAGACTCCTTCAAGCTTTCTATCACATTCTGCCTCTGCCACTAAGACACCTGGAGCTATGTTAGGTATGGAACTTAAATCGATATTATAGGGCATCATCCAGAAAGATTTTGAGTTACAAGAAGTTCACCTTTCACGTTGGTGACTAATGTGTTAAGCACCTGCCAGTGATGAGCCTTTCAATACATAAGGCTTACCACTCAAAGTTGGTCCATGGATCAGCATCACTGGCATCACCTGAGAGCTTGGACATGCAGGGTCTTTAGTCTTATCCCAATTCTACTGACTCAGAAAAGCTGTGTCTATTAAAGTTTAAAAAGCCCTGGGCTAAGATACCAGACCACTTGGTTTGACGTACAGGCCAGCAATTCATAGTCCAAAGGTGGGAGGCAGTTCCAAGGAAGGCAGGATATAAATGGATCTGGGGTATTAGAGCCAGATGATCCCACTTTGGAATCCAGCTGTGCCTCTGATGCTATGATGCTCTGGCCTAGGCAATTTATTCCCCTCTCTTATCCTCATTTGGGAGGTGGGGCAAAAAGCACTTGACCAGCCTTCAAGACAGATGTCTAAGAATGAAGTGATAATGTAAGTCAAGTGCCTAGCACAGAACACAACACATAATCAGCAGACAACTGATATCATGTGTCCCTTACCTAGAGTTAGTTAACTCTGGCTACCCGAATTTAAGCCCTTAGAGTAGTTTTAGCAGATCTAAAATAGACTCAGATTCAAAATCCAAGGTGTTTCCTCAGATATTCAAAAACAAAAAACAAGGGCAGCCCAGTTGGCTCAACGATTTAGCGCCACCTTTAGCCCAGGGCCTGATCCAGGAGACGAGGGATCGAGTCCCATATCGGGCTCCCTGCATGGAACCTGCTTCTCCTTTTGCCTGTGTTGCTGCCTCTCTCTCTCTCTCACTCTCTGTGGCTCTCATGAATAAGTAAATAAAGTCTTTTAAAAATAAAAACAAAAACAATGGGACGCCCAGGTGGCTCAGCAGTTGAACCCCTGCCTTCAGCCCAGGGTGTGATCCTGGAGACCCAGGATCGAGTCCCACATCGGGCTCCCTGCATGGAGCCTGCTTCTCCCTCTGCCTGTGTCTCTGCCTCTTTCTCTCTGTGTCTCTCATGAATAAATAAAATCTTTAAAAAAAATAAAAATAAAAACAAAAAAACCCCAACTTCGCTGTAAAGCTAACACTTTCAGTCCTATTTAGAATTACAAAAGGCATTTCCTTCTCCATTTAAGAGATTGCCTACCAAGCCATGCTCCACGGTGTAATAGGGAGAGGTCAAGCCCAGAGGATGATGGGTTATGCCTCTGTGAGGACAGCCAATGCTCTGCTGCACTACCACCCACTCTCTGATGTGACAATTCAAGGGTTGAGGGGGAGGACTCTGGCTTATAGAGTTTGATGAGGAGCCCCAAGGAGCTCACAGCTGCCTAGGAGGTACTACCTCTGGAATTAGGAGTTCAGTTCTAGAGCCATGGGAGGATTCCAAGAAGGTTTCTCTTGGGAGATCTCCATTCCACATAGGCTCTAGGAACCTTTCTCAATGACCTGGGCATACCCTGGTTCTCTACAACCTGCCTTACCGCAAAGCCTCCTCGCTCAGCTTCAGGAAGGTCAAGGTGAGGCTACAGAGCTGGTCTATTCCAAAACACTTGACCCCCTGGGAAGCCTGGAGTTGACCCAGGTTGGGGGTGTAGGGCTACAGAGCCCTGCGGCTGTTCAGTGCCACGGTGCCTACAGGAAAGTTTCATCAGCCTACAGCTATTCCAGTCATGGTCCTGGATTTCCTGTTCTCTAACCATCTGTCAGGCTCCTCGTGAAGGATGAGGCAGGAGAAGGCTTGTCAAGTTGTATGGCCATCCTCTGGATGATACAGTTTGTGGTTCAGAACTTATACATGTCATGTCTAATTTTTCTTCAACTTTAGTTTAATAGGAGCATTAAAACCTGTTGAGTGCTATGAATCTTGTTATGCATTTCCAGTGGTGTGCATTTGTCAAGTATTCCTGATATTCATTCCCAGGTTTTGAGATGGATTATATACCTGTCAGGAACATGTCGTTTTCTTATACAGCTTTACATCATCCCTTAACAGAAAGGATATCTCTAGCCCATACTTTACCTGCATAACCATGTTATCTATATATCCATTTGGTTAGAAGAATATAAACAACCATCTCTTTAATCCTTTAGTTAATAAATGACTTTGAATACTTTACAAATTATTTTTGCATTCATTTTTGAGCATTGAGAATGGAGCACTGGGCTCAAGGTTGCAATTACCAAGATGAATAAAGCAGTGTCTCTTTCCGCAAGTTTCTGCCAGTCCAATGCCAGCTTTCCAATGATTTTCAAATGTGAAGGGGATATAAAACATATTTTGAAATTCTCACCCTGGACCAATAAAAAGCGCATGATGTAAATGTCTCCTAGCTGATAATCTGCTCATGCTGTAAGATATTACTTGTTCTAATTCCTAGTTAAAATTAATTTAAATAGGCTGGACACTCCTGAAGCTTGTCCACAAGCTTACTGTCATGGTCACCTGTGTGTCACCAGTGACTCAGTTTCCTGATAAATGTTGTTGAATGAATGCACCTGTGAGACAGTATGCCATTTCCTATGCAAATGTAGATATAACACCTACTCTTTCCTACTGATGCCTTTACTTCCATAACTATGAAGAAGGACAATACAAAAGCACAGCGTTATGAAAGTTCTTTTGTAAATGTTACAATAAGGAGTCACCCATCAAACCTGAACAGCTAGATCCAGGGTGACCAAGTGTGTTGCTATAGGCAGTATGGCGCCATTCAGAAGCCACCTCCATGGCTCACCTCAGGGGAGGCTGGATAGAGAAGAGCATGCATCACAATGCTCTGGGATTGGCCAGCATTCACAAATCTCCAGAAGCAATCTCTTTGCAGTAAAGGTCCTTCTTAGTGATGGCAGATGTACTTGTCCAAAGATGGCTGCCTCACTCTGGCCACCTCTTCGGGCTTGACTAAACCTCCTCTCCTCTCCTTCCCTCCCACCACAGGCTAAGAAAGAGCAAGAGATGCATGCCCAGTCTCAACTGGAGCTCTTAGCTTGTCCCTACCTCTCCCTGTGATAACACAGAAAACATGGTTTCCCTCTGGCCCTCAAGACTCTAAATGCCTTTTTCTCACATCACCTCCCAGTACTAACCAGGACTACACCTGTTGAGCAAGACAACTGCCTCTCCTTCCCCTTCATGGGAGCAGGCTTTGTGGTTGCCTCTCAGGGGACTCCAAGGGAGTTGTGTCCCTGCACCTGAGTGGGAGCAGGTTAGGGCAGTGAGGGAGAGAAGAGGAGGTGCTGAGGAAGTTCTCCACAGTGGTTGCAGAGCTGAGCTTCCAGTTGGTCTGAAAATGCCTCATCTTGGTTCTGTCCTGCAGTCGTGATATTGAAGAAGACAGGAGCTTCTTCAGTTTCATTTGGAATGAGGAGAAAGTGAGGCCCTCTCCCCTACCCCAGGAGAACAGAAGGTCTCCATGAGCCTCTTTATAGTAAAACTTGTTTAGAAGTCCACACATGCAACTGCTCTGAGGCCACATTGAGTCCGGCAACAGGTCAGTTGCTCAAGCCCTGGAACAAATAGACCTCTTACCTGATGATCTAATATGGGCAACAGGATTTAGGTCTTGCCAGTCAATAGGATGAACCAGTGTGAGGCAGCTGCAGAGGCAGAAAAGCGCATGCAGTTTGGGTGGCAACATCTTGGAAGCTGAGCAGTGGTTTCAGCTTAAACTTCTTCAAGGCAGGTTATTAAAAGAAAAAAAAACATGCAATAAAGAGGACTTAAATAGGCTGACAAATCAGTGTGATTAAGGTACTAGTAACATGAGTTTATATATTATTAAGGGAAAAAGACACCTGGAAACAATGGAACATGCATTTCCTGAGCTGGATTTTTGAAAGGCATCTGATGGAAAATCCCTGGTAGGCTGGATTGTAGAGCATAGAAATAACACTTCTAGCATTCATAACAGGTTTGTGGTCACTCATTCTCTAATTCTGCAGCAGTCTAGTTTGGCGATAAAGAATAGCACAGAGAGGCATCTGGATGGTGGCATTTGCTTAACTGTCCAACTCTTAGTTTCAGCTCAGGTTGGGATCTCAGGGTGGTGAGATCCCGCCCTTTGTGGAGCTCCATGCTCAACAGAGTCTGCTTAAGATTCTCTCTCCCTTTGCACCCCCTCCAAATAAATAGGAAAACATAAAAATATAATAATGGTAACAATCATAGATAACAATCACAACAATATCCAGGCGTGCCTGGACATCAGTGAACATTCCATAAGTTTAGGCTAATGTTTCTATCACAGCAATATGATCATCTTAGATGATCTAAGATGATCATATTGCTGCAGCTGTGACAGTTTTGGTGCTGCTGACATTTTATTTTTGATGATCTCTATAATCCTACTACACTGAAAGCTTCCCAAAGCGGAGGTCAGGTCTTAGATATTGTTCCCACCACCTAGGAGGGCCTGGTGTGCAGTGGTGTTGCATAAATGTTTACAGAATTCATGAATGGATGTTTGTAATCCAACAAACAGCATATTAGACTCATGATAATAAGAAATGATATTACAGCTGGGAGCTATCCTAACATCTTATTAGCAAAAACTATTTTGTATTTGTGCATCACCTTTACCCTTTAGAATTTCTCCCTTCAAAAAGCCGAGCTGTCTCTTCACTGATACTAACTTGCTAGTGAAATTTTTTCAGATGTATTTCTATGCTTGAACACACACACACACATACATGCATACATATAACTATATGTACATAAACTATATAGTTTAAAAATTTGCAGAACTTCAAGTTGCATTTTTAATTTGGTTGTATATTTAGAGTCTTCTCATGTGAGTACATGTACTAAAATTTGTCTTTTTTTTTTTTAAATGGCACTTTGGGGACACCTGGATGACTCAGTGGTTGAGCGTCTGTCTTTGGCTCAGGTCGTGATCCTGGGATCCTGGGATCGAGTCCTGCATCCAGCTCCCTGCATGGAGCCTGCTTCTCCCTCTGCCTGTGTTTCTGCCCCTCTCTCTGTGTATCTCGTGAATAAATAAATAAAATCTTTATAAAAAAAATAAAATCGCACTTCAGAGTTGCTCAAAAGTTTGTTCACTGGGGCGGCCAGGTGGCTCAGTCGGTTAAGCATCCAACTCTTGATTTCAGCTCAGGTAGTGATCTCAGGGTTGTGAGATTGGGCCCCACGTTGGGCTCCATGCTCAGTGTGGAGTCTGCTTGAGGTTCTCTCTCTTCCTCTTCCTCCGCCCCTCTGTCTACTCTCACTAAAAAAATAAATAAACTCTTAAGAAAAAATTGGTTCACTAAGTAAATAACAATACTGCCAACATTTGAAGGCTTCCTACACGCCCAGCATTTTTCCGTTTCTGGCACCTGTTATCTTATTCAGTCATCACTAAACAATTTGCGAGGGAGGTTTCATTATCACCTTTGTATGGATCAGAGGAAATAGAGGCAAGGAGAATTTAACTGATTTGTCCTAATCACACAGCTAGCAAGGGCTGGAGGCTGGGCTTGATCCCAGAATATCTGAGTCCCTCCTTTTAACCACAGCACATCAACTTGGTGTATCACCAATTCCTCTCCAGCCTAAACCGATAATCTTCTAAAGTTAATGAACACAGCAACTCTTTCAAGATGCTAATGTGTTCAGGAACTTCCTGGATTGAAAAGAAGACTTAAAAAAGAGTTAGAAATTGTTCTCATAAGAGATGAGCATCTACCTCATTGTTCTTGCCTTAATTTATATTTGGAGCAAGCTTCCAGAGCCCTTGGTAACTGCAGAGTACTGGGTGTGAATCCAGAGAAACTAAACCTTTATCCGCACTGCACTTTGTAAAGAACCTAGTAAAGCATTCATCACAATTGTTTCCCAAATAAGCTACTGGGTTTCCCAAATAAGCAACAGAAGAAACTGAGTGGAAGTCAGGCAATCTGCTCACCAGCCTCCCCTTCTGTTGTACTGTCACAACTGGGCTTTTCATCCACAGAAAGTTTTCACAGGGATGTGAGCAGAGGGCTTTAAGAAATTCCACCCCGGGTGCTTATAGCCCATGACTGAATAAGAGGAGCGTTCTTTGGCCATCTGGAAAACCAAGGAAGACAAAGAAGAGGAAGAAGGCAAAGTGAAATACACATAGAGGTCAACAGAGATTTTTTTTTTAGGAATACTGCACTGTCCCAAAGAAAGTTAGCTTGCCCACAGCTCCTTGGTATTCGTGACAACCTCCCTGTAACAACCTAAGGAAGAGTTTGAGACAGCCAATTGTTGGAAGGGCTTCCCCAAGCCCTCCAAGCAGGACTGGAGAGCTCTGCCCTCCCCCTGCTTCCCACCAGACCTGTGCCAATGCCATCACCTTTGGTTCTCAGAGTGAGGCAGGGTAGATTTAAGGCCAGGTGAAATGGCACACCGGAGTTCCCACCCTGACCCCACGCAAGCTACAATGGTTCTTGGAGAATCTTTGTTCACACTGACTGGGGCGCCTGAGTGGCTCTGTTGGTTAAGCATCCCACTCATGATTTGGGCTCAGGTTGTGATCTCAGGGTCATGAGATCGAGGCCTGGTCAGGCTCCGTTCTGGGTGTGGAACCTGCTTAAGATTCTCTCTCTCTCTCTCTCTCTCTCTCTCTCTCTGTCCCTCCCTCGCCCCGCCTCACACTCACACACTCTAAAAAACAAAAACAAAAACAAAAACAAAAACAAAATCCATACTGACTGACTCCTGAGTCCCACCCCAGAACTACTGACTCACAATCTTTAGAAGGCATGTCAAGGCATCTGCACTTTAGCTTTTGAGGGCTCCCAACACAGCCACACCCAGAATGTAGTATTTGGAAACTGCTACAACGGAACAAAAAGAGTACTATTTATTTTATTTATTTATGTATTTATGTATGTATTTATTTATTATGTTTTTATTCGAGTAAACTCTGCTCCAATGTGGGGCTCGAACTCACGACCCTGAGATCAAGAGGCACATGCTTCACCAATGGAGCCTCCCAGGTACCCAGAGAATACAATTGGTTTAGAGGTTCTCACCACTCTATCACATGTGCTGTCTCATCTCATCCTCAAAGTAGGAATCATCTAATTTAATGATTGGCTGCCTCATTCATTCATTCATTCATTTGTTCATGTATTCATTCAATTTTAAGAATGCCAATATGTCAATCTATGTTTGGGATAAACATATTTCTAAAATTAAAAAAAAAAAACCCAGGTTTTTAAAATAGACATGATTTTTATCTCCAAAATTCCAGTGGGTTGAGAGACTTTCAAACAATTGTGATGAATGCTTTACTAGGTTCTTTACAAAGTGCAGTGCGGATAAAGGTTTAGTAGACATAACAGAGAAGCAAATCATAGCATCCTGCATTTTTCATTTTGGGAAGAAGATCAATGAAAGACAGACTATGGTTCCAGGCTGAAGTCACACTGCCACTATTTGTGGGCAAGACTGGAGGGAAGGTTTTCTTCCTTTGACCCCAGTGTACTGAGTGATAGAACAACCCAGATGGGACCCCTCTCTTTTCTCCACTTCCCCATGCCACAGAATGCACTGCCTTCCACTGCTACTTCTGGCTGGTGTGTTTTGTGGGATGGAAAGTTATGCCAAGACTGTCCCTCTGGCAAAACAACTCAGTCCAAAGCAGTGGATAACAGGCACCAAAGTTTCTCTACAGTCAGGAAAGGGGGCCTTCTCTGGGCCTGGACCCTCAAGGGCACTGGAGAAGTAGGCACTTCCTGTCTCAGCAAGTAGAGGCTCCCATATCTGGGAATAGTCAGGTCCTGGAGCCACTAGCCACACAGAAGGCCACCCTCTCTGCTCAAACAGCATCCTGTACATGTCTCTATTCGGGCACTTTTCGCAGCCTTTACTACAAGGCTCTGTTTATAGGATTGCTTCACCTGTGAGCTCCTCCAGGGCAGGGACTGGTTTCATTTGTCATTTATTGTTATAACTTAACAAAGGACCCAGTATCTAGCAAGTATTAGTAAATACTTCTTGACTAAGGATGAAAGATCTTATCTTCTTTTTTGTGTGAGCTACAGGTGGCCCAGAAACATATTCCCAGATGATTTCACATCAGGTGTGCCTTCTTGAGACACCGAAGTGAGTAGGGATCAATTACTTGGGTCTCAGTGCCTAGAACCCAAATACCTGGGTCTGAAACCTAGCCTGGACATTAGAGTGTGACCCTCTGCAAACTGTAGAATCCTTCTGTGCCTTATTTCCTCATCTGCAAAATGGGGCTGAGGATGGTAATAATATTCCCCAACGTTAGATGATTAATACATGTAAAACAGTGTTCTTGCATGTGGCTAGTGCAAATGTTAGCATATTCATTTTGCATTGCTATCACCATGCTTTGCCCCTAGGTAAGTAGTTGCTTAATAAATGTTAAAGAAATAAAAGCTAGTGTGTCAATCAAGACCTTACTGAGATAGATGCAAGAAGCCATCCTTGGTCAACATCCCCTTTGTCCATAGGTGGTTCTGCTGAAGAGATCTTAAGGTTTCATTACGGGTTCTAACATGCCCTAAAGACTATAATTATCATTTCTCCTACTTTTCTTGGGGGAACTTTGTATTCACTCACCCTCTTCCCCTTTGCAGCCTGCTAGAGCCTCATAAGGCCAGGGGAACCTCTTCTCTTGGCCTCTACCATCTGCTTCTCAAGACTTATGTAATATTCCTCCTTTCAGCTCCTTATTTGGCATCTCAAGGTAACAGCTCCCTAGTCAAATAAGCTGCTAAGAGGTACTGATGTGCTCACGAGGCTTTCCTCATCAACTTCCAAATAACAACACTTTCTTTTAGCCACGGTCTCCAGGTGGCATCCTATCATATCAAAGCCCCTGAAAGTTTACTGTAAAGGAGAGAATCATATGCTTTGGGGAAGAAATGCTTTGGAGAAAAAAAAAGGGTCTTTCAAAGTCCTTCAAATCAGATCCCGTGGGGAGTAATCCACCCTGGCTACTCCAGCACCCTCTGGCTGCCAAGTTTCAGACTAGAGTGAGTGTGGTTGCACTCTACCATTCAGCACTGCAGTGAAGAGCTAGTCCATAAACTAGGAGTCTGAATTATTCAGAGTATAGTTTGCGATATAACTTCTGTGTTTGAGAGATAGGCAATAGACAATACTTAAAGGGTGCAAACAGCTCTGCTCTGGAGACGCAACTTCTCATCATTAAAAACAAAATGGGAAAATTGTTCCTTTTTGAAACCATTTTTTTCTCTATATTTGGGACATATAAGCCAGTCTTCTTTCAGGAGGTTTAATAGTGAAACAGGCAATTCTGGACAAGAAGCCTTTTTAAAATTAAACTGGTGATGGCAGGCAAAAAGCTGTAGAAGTAATAAGAAAGAGGATCTTGATGTTCATTTTTAATCAGTTTTACATTTTCTAAAAACCTGAGTGAGAACTCCTTGGACCTGGAGGAGGACTTGATGAAGCACGCTTCTGGAAGCATTGACAAATGTTCCTAATTAGCATATCATAGGCATCTGAGGAGAGACTCAGGGATTGGTTTTCAGTGTCTCAACTTGTTGGCTTGGGCTTTGTCTGCTTGAATATTAGCAGAAACTCCTAAAGATAAACAAGGAAGTATTTCGACTGCAATTCAGACCTTCTGAATCCAAAACTAGAGGACTGGTTCTTGACTCGAGTCAAGAAATTTAAAAAGGTGATATGAGGTATAAATGACTATCTTTTATTGAGCACCTACTATGTGCCAACTATGTCTGTATACTCAATGTAATTGTTAGTCCTCACAAGGAGTAGAGTTAGGCAGGTACTATCACCTCCATTTTACAGTTAGGAACACTGAGGCTTGGGGCGATTTGCTCACTCAAATGCCTGGTAGGTTTTGGAGGCTTGACCAACAAGCCCAGCACTCTGAGGTATATGAGCAAAAACTATCAGTATATTTTGCTCTCATTTTCATTTAAAGATGTATGTTTATACACAAGTGGAAAAAAGTCTAGATGAATATAAAGCTAGAATGTTCTCACCACTTATATTTAAGTGGAGGATTACAAATGTTTTTTTTTTTTAAATGTACTTTGCTAATTTGTCAACAACAACAAAAAAACACGCACTGCTTGAGCAGGAAAAATAAAATAAAAGAGAAAACAAAACCCTAGCTCTTTACTTGAGCAACAGAATCTAAACAAATGGCTTCCTGTCAGACAGAAGCTGGACACAGAGATTTTTGGCCCAATTCGGAAATAATATTGGATTTGAGGCTGTGTTTTGGAGCAATAATTTTAGGGGAAAGGTGTGCTTCATTTCAGTTTGAAAGTCTGGAGTAGGTATTTTTCCTGAAAAAAAAAATCAGTGATTTGTGGTTTTTACAATTTCAGATTAGTATACCCATGAGCCAGGCATTGTGCTAGGCTTTTAAGGGAGTTTTAGAGTGTTAGGGGATGGGGATGAAGGAGGTTTGAGGTGTAGGATGACAAACAAAAGAGAATAATATTCTTCAAAGAGTTCCTGGTTTTGAGCTCCAGATAAAGATAAACGCAGGGGGCCTGGGTGCACAGTCTGTTAAGTGTCTAACTCTTGCTTTACACTTGGGTCATGATCTCAGAGTCCTGAGATCGAGCCCCACATAGAACTCTGTGCCCAGCATGGAGCCTGCTTCAGATTCTCTCCTTCTCCTTCTGCCCCTCCTGCTCATGCTCTCTCTCTAAAACAAACAAATATATATATATATTTTAAAGATGAACATAACCTACTCCAGCTCTGGTGAAACAATGAGATACTAATCGAATCCCCTTATTCCACATACAGAGAAATTGAGACTCAAAAGAAGGGAAAAAATTTCCTGGAGCCACACAGCAAATCAGTGGTCAAGCTGGGATGAGAATACCTTGTCCCCTGGTCATTAGGTCATCAGGTCTGCAACTGCAGTGAGCCCAACACTGTAGGGCAGGTTCATGTGGGCTCTTGGGGAGACCATGGTGTCCCATCAAGGTCTGGACAAGGGCAATAGGAAAGGCCTGGCTTTAATCAGAAGGATCAACTCAGCCAGTCATTGAACATCTGAAACCTAAATCTCCCAGCTGATGAAGTGGAATTAACAATACCTGTGTCGTGAAGTTGATGAGGTGAGGGAACATGCTAGCACAGCACCAAAGACACCAACTCTCAGGACATAATCCTTTCCCTTATTCACCAGGAACCAGCTTAAGTTCCATTGGGAGAAAAATACATTAGACTCTAGAGATCACATTCTGAGAAAGGAGAGAGTCTGTGACCTGAAAGTTGGCAGGTTTATCCTGCTGAGTGGCCCAGACAGCTCGGGTAGGGCAGGCTCTGGCTCTGCCCAGTTTCTCATCCTCTGCAACACTAACATTTGGGACCAGGTAATTCTTTCTTGTGGGAACTGGCGTATGCATTGGAGGATACTTAGCAGCATCCCTGGACTCTATGCATCAGATGCCAGTGGCGACATTCTTCCCATAGCCCTGAGTTGTGACAAAGACAAAGACATTGCCAAATGTCCCTGGGGGGTGAGGCTGCCCCTGGTGGGGAACCACTAGACTACTGGGAACAAGTGGGTACAGGTAGGGAGAGGCCTACCTTATCTAGGAGATGGAACAAAACCACATATACAAAACAGAACAGACTTGAAAACCATTTATTTTAAGAGAAATAACTATACCTATGAGCCCCTTGCTAACCAGGTAGGTTTATTGAACAGCATATGTAGGATATAACCTATGTATAAGTTTAAGTTTACTAAGATATGTAAATTCTTCCTTAATGTATTCAACTTGTGGTATGTATGCGCCACCACACTTGCCTTTCACCTTATTCCCCCCATAACCCAGCTGAGTGTCTCTGTCTTGATGCCCTGGATGGTTTCCTCAGCCAGCAGCACTTGCCCCATCGGTTGACCCATATCCATTCAAACATTTACTAAGTACCAACCGTGTGCTAGGCAGTGAGTGCTAAGGTCTGGCTGGCTCCTACCATGAGCACCCTAAACCCTCTGAAGGGCAACAGTGCAGCCAGGACTTCAATGCTATGAGGAAATTTCAGTCTTGAAATTCAAAACTCTGTAAATGAATTATTCTAAATACATACATGGGTCATATGTTCTTTTGCCTTAGTAGTTTTTGTCTTGAATGCCATGTAGATGATGGGGTATTTGCAGCATTGCCTTCTTTCTGCTTTGGCTAAGTGCCGAGGAGGCATGGAGAGAGCCAGTGAGTTCTTAAAGTGCAATTTGGAGTTTGAGACATTTTGATAAGAGTGGGTTTGGTGTGGACACAAAGGAGGATGGTCTATTCCAGGGGGTGTGCGGTGCCAGAAAGCACGGAAAGCCCTCCTAGGGAGAGGTCCTGCAGGAGCTGACAGTCTCAAGAGGAGGATCCTTAGCAGACTGAGCTGGGTTGATGGGTCTCTCCCCCAGATCTTTAGCCCGATGATCCGTGTGTCTGGGGCTCACAGGGGATGTACGGCACAGGGGTTTAGAGCCTCAGTGCATTCACTAAACACAGTTGTGCCCCCAGGCCACAGTTCAGTCTACTTGTGTCCCAGTGATTCCAGGGCAGCCCTTTCTTTACTCCTTAGCTCACCTCTCCCCATTCGGTTCAAGTCTTGCTCCATAAACGGACGCACTCTCCTTTGCGCTGCTCTCCTATTCCTTACAACTGAAGAGGAGAAACCTCCTTCTCCAAGGAAAACAGAAATACCAGGATGACCCTCCTTCTGAGGCCTTTCTCTCTGCCTTAGATCCAATTCCAGACCACCATTCACCCTCTCCTCTTTACGACTAGTTCTCAGTCCTAGGCTCTGCCCTCATTCCTCCCCAGTTAAGGGCACCTGATCTCCTGGATGGTAACCCCCACTCGCCCCAGTGCCCCCAAACCACCCTCACTTTACATCATGACTTTAGGGTTAATTTATGTGTCACTTCGTAACACCAAAAAATCTTGTCCATTTTCTTCACCCAAACTGATTGAAGCTGCTCCAGAAAATGTCCACTATCTTTCACCTTTTCAAATGTTGCACAAGTTCTATGTATCTTTACAACACAGTTGGCTTTGAATCCATTTCTCTAGCTTTCTTTCTTAGGTAAAACTGTTTTTGCTGTTTCACACGATTCTATTGTAAATGACTACCAATCCTCTATGGAAGTATTACACATTCTAGATCAATGTGGCCAAATATTTCCCATGTTACTAAAATAAAAATAGTGCTTCTTGCTTTTCTGAACAAAGGACCACAATCAACGGCAGCAAGTCCCCAGCTTTTTCAGGCACTGGCTTTCTTTTACCTTCTGATGGCCACTGAGATATCTGAGAGGATGACTAAGGGAAGCCTCTGAATCCAAACAAAGAGGGATAATTCATAAGAAGTCTGTTAACTTTCGTGGTTCTCTTTCTACAGAAAAGGACCTTCTTCTCAACCATGGGATGTGAGTTAGCTAAATCTATATTTATGTTTGCAAACTTTTCAGGATGCTGAAAAGGATAATATATTTTTTAAAGATTTTATTTATTCATTCATGAGAGACACAAAGAGAGAAAGAGAGAGAAAGAGAGAGAGAGAGAGGCAGAGACACAGGCAGAGGGAGAATCAGGCTCCATGCAGGGAGCCTGACGTGGGACTCGATCCCAGGTCTCCAGGATCAGACCCCAGGCTGCAGGTGGCGCTAAACTGCTGCACCACCGGGGCTGTCCCTGAAAAGGATACTATTGACTTTGGATATTTACAGCTGGAGAATCCAAGGTGATGACCCTGAAACATTTGATGCTGCAATGTTACTAAATATAATCTTTGAAGGATCATGACTGACACCACCAGCCAATACAAAATTTTCAAGGAGAAAGATGGACCTGGCCAGACAGAGCAGTAATTGGTAAACAAAAAGCTGGGAAACGTGGGACTTACCTATTATTTAACTCCTGAAACTTATCAAAGCACAGTCAGCAGTTCTGGTGGGGATATAAATAGGTACCGTGACTTTTGGAAGGCAATATGGCAAGCCTTAAATTGTCCATACCCTGTCCATTGACCTGTTCATTTCTGAGATCAGCACACACAAAAATTGTATTCACAGGGAAGAAAAGCTCTCAGAATACAATGCACTATGGCGTTCATTCCAATTCTATTTATGAGAGCCAACATACACAAAGGGAAGCCCTACAGAACCTCAAACCATAATGTCATCAATGGGATTTTATTCAGTTAGTAACATGATATTTACAAAACGATTCGTGATAACTTAGGAAACCATTTACAATGCAATTCTAATTGAAAAAAGATCCTAAGATTTTGCTGTGTAAAAATTCACCCTAAAAGACTATTAATATAATAAGGGTTGTAGAATTATGGTGGTTTTCCCATAATGTTTCACATTTTCTTTTGCAACCAAACATACTGCTTTACTATGCTTTACTACTAGTAAATAATCTTGAAAGAATTTTTAGTACAGTTCATATGACCATGAAAAGTACTTCCGTTTAATATTAAGTAAAATGTTATGGAGAGAATATAGAGGATTAGCCATGATCTCAGATATATAAGATAGGAAGAAGAAGAAATGTGTATGTGGGGGACAACAATAAGGACAAGACCCAAAATATATAGAAGAGATAACAAACATTTACAAAGTTGATCTTTCTTAAAGAGTTTGTATTTAGAAATGAAAGATAATTTTTAAAAAGATTTTATTTATTTATTCATGAGAGACACAGAGAGAGACAGAGACATAGGCATAGGAAGAAGCAGGCTCCTCAGAGGGATCCTGATGCAGGACTCAATCCCTAAACTGGGATCACACCCTGAGCCAAAGGCAGATGCTTCCTGTTTTTCTCTTTTATCCATGAGAAGATTTACTTTAAAAAATCAATAATTTTAAAATTATAAAACCTGAGAAGCATTTTCTTCTATTTTGATTCCTTGACCACTAGATAAAATATCATCCCAGCAGATAGACAAGAGCTTTAGAGTGCTCAGAGAACACATTCTACTTAAATCTATTTAAATGCTGGTACCTTCTGGGGGCTCCTGGCTGGCTCAGTCAATTGACTCAGGGTTGTGAGTTCCAGCCCCAGGTTGGGTGTAGAGGTGACTTTTTTTTTTTTTTAAAGTCTTTTCTTCTGTGTACTTAATGTCTATCCCTCAAGCCACAGTTTCCTACTTGCTCTTTAAATCCCAGCTGAGGGCAGCCCAGGTGGCTCAGCGGTTTAGCGCCACCTTCAGCCCAGGGCTTGATCCTGGAGACCCGGATCAAGTCTCACATCGGACTCCCTGCATGGAGCCTGCTTCTCCCTCCGCCTCTGTCTCTCTCTCTCTGTGTCTCTGGTGAATAAATAAATAAAATCTTTAAATCCCAGCTGCGATTTCTATATCACACCCGAGCTCTGCTAACTCTCTGTTCCAGTCCATCACTAGTAAATTCTCATCAGGCAATATTTCCTCTTTTGAAATGAAAGACAAACCAAAAAATGCAAAATGTCCACTCGAGTCCAGAATTTCTGTTAAGAGCTGATGAGTAGATCTGTGTAAATCCTAATCCTGACGAGGGATTAGGGCCTGTGAATTATGTCTCCTGTTCCTGCTAAAGAGAAGAGAAATGGCTCCTTCACAAGTACCAGGACTCTCTTCCTCAAATTCTTTCTGATGAACTTTTGGAATGGGAGTATATGGCCGCTGGAATAATGATACTCCTCTACTCTCCAAATCTCTACATCTTAATCCCCAGAACATCACACACCAAAGGGGAATCAAGGTTATAGATGGAACTAAGGTAGCTAATCAGTTGACTTGAACACAGATTAGCCTGGATTATCCAGAAGGGCACAATATAATCATTAGGGTCTTTAAAAGTGGAAGAGGGAGAGTGGCCACAGAAGGTCCTATGACATGAGACCAGGTGTGTCTTGTGCGGTCCTCAGGTGCAGGGCCAAGCTATGGCCAGGAGCCTAGGGTTGGGTGTGGTGGACACTCCAGTCCCCTGCAATCCCTTCCCCCCATGTTCTCTGAGTGCTTCTGTGAAGCCCTGTGATGCACAGGCAGGGTGGCCAGTGCAGTAGGTGTGGATGTGCCTGACAAGATAAAGAGCTGAATCCTAGGGGTGTTCCTGGCCTGTGACTCCTTCAGCTCCATCACCAGCATGCACCTGTGCTTGCTGAGGTGGCCAGAGACCACCTACCCCAAACAGGTCAGTTGGGGTTGGGTAAGTGGGATGTGGTGGCAGATCTGATGGAGGAACTAGTGGATTGGGCCTGCTGCACCTTTGCTGGCCATTATCATCACCACCATTGTTAAAACTGCTCAGCTTATGAATTCACAGCAAAACTGGTGGCATACATTTCCTCCATCATATTCAGAGAGCTAAGCCCCTTACCCCTGTGACATGTGGACCTGCCCCTGACTGCCGTAGCATTGAACGTTTTTCTGCGTCCAGCACCCCTGCCATCTCATGTTGCCAATATACGCTAAGAAGACACTGGGCACTTTATGGGGATCTGGCTCCCCATAAAGTGCCCAGCACCCCTGCCATCTCATGTTGCCAATATACGCTAAGAAGACACTGGGCTCCCCATGGGGATCTCTAACTTCCTCAGTTACTAAAACATGTGACTCTTGATCTCAGGGTTGTGAGTCTAAGCCCCATATTGGGCGTCGAGATTACTAAAAAATAAAAATAAAAAAATAAAAAGATGCTGGGCCCTTTATAGAAACTGGAGCATTCTTTCTGGTGTTCCCAGGAGGATTTACCTGCATAGCCAGATGGACAGGTAGCATGTGCCTCTGAGAGCTCTTGCTGCCCTTCAGTGAGTAAGCAAACATGCTATAATGGGAACTTTGACATTTTCTCCTTTGAACAAATAGATCTTAGACAATTACAAATTAACAATCTTGTATGTAGGGCATTTCCAATATAGATGGCATGGCTTTGCCAGAAATATTTAATCAGGTGGAAATACTTAATCTAGAAATGTTTCATCTCTTCAACTTTCTATTTCATAGTTAAGAGAATGAAATGACATTTTGGAATTACAAAAAATAAAGAAGCAGGGGCAGCCCCAGGTGGCTCAGCAGTTTGGCACCTGCCTTTGGCCCAGGGTGTGATCCTGGAATCTCAGAATCGAGTCCCACGTCGGGCTCCCTGAATGGGGCCTGCTTCTCCCTCTGCCTGTGTCTCTGCCTCTCTCTCTCTCTGTCTCTCTCTCTCTCTCTCCGTGTGTGTGTGTGTGTGTGTCTCATGAATAAATGAATAAACACAATCTTAAAAAAAATAAAGCAGAATAGGGTGGCAGAAGAGGAAGTCAGAGTAATGAGACGTGAGAACTCAACCCACAATTGGTGGCTTTGAAGATTGAGGAAGGGGGCCATGAGCCAAGGAATACGGGTGTCCTCTAGAGTCTAGAAAAGGTAAGGAGACAGATTCTCCCCTAAAGCCTCCAGAAAAGAATGCAACTCTAAAGACACCTTGATTTTATCCTAGTGAGGTCATGTTAGACTTCTGACCTATGGAACTGTAAGATAATAAAGTTGTGTTGCTTTACACCAATAAATTTGCGGGGTGCCTGAATTAGGTGGCATTTAGGCATCTCACTCTTGATTTTGACTATCATCCCAACTTCATGTTGGGTTCCAGGCTCAGCAAGGAGTTGGCTTGAGGATTCTTTCTCTTCCTCTCCCTCAGCCTCTCCCACTGTTCTCTCTATATATAAAATAAACAAATCTTAAAAAAAATAAAATAAACCAATAGGGGCACATGGGTGGTTCAGTCACTTAAGTGGCTGCCTTTAGCTCTGGTCATGATTCCTGAGTCCTGCGATCAAGTCCTACCTGGGGCTCTCTGCTCAGTGGGGAGTCTGCTTCTCCCTCTGGCTCTCTCTCTCATGCTCACTTACACTTTCTCTCTCTCTCTCTCTGAAATAAATAAAATCTTTTTAAAAAATTAAAAAATAAAAATAAAAAATAAACCAACAAATTTGTGATAAATCATCACAGCAGAATTAGAAAACTAAGAGCATAAAAAGTTACAGAATGAAGGCAGAAAACAAATAATGGCTGATTCACTTTCAACTACAGTAAAAAGAAAATGAGTTGAATATCTCAAAATTGACTCAATACCAAAGTGAATGATTGAGGAAGAAGATAAAATCTTCTGTTCTGAATATTTTACAACAGGATGAAGGCAAGAGACTGTCAATTTTCCAGCCATGATTTCTAAGCTATGTGTTACTTTTTTTTTTAAGTTGTAATATATTTTGTTGTTCTTCTATATTAGTGTTACATATTCATGTTTAAAATATTCAAAAATTATCAAAAGATATAGTTTTGAAAGTCCAAATCTTTGTAACTTTACGTACCCATTCCTTCTCCTGCTCCGGATCTAGTGAAACTTGTTAATAACTAGAGGTAAATGACTTCATGCATTTTTCTACAAGCAGTATCATTAAGCAACTATATCTTATTTGATAAGGAAACAGTGTTTACTTCATTCTGAAAGTAGCTAAACTTCATCCCAGAGCAGTGAATCTCAGTTGGGACACCCCAAAGACATTTGGCAATGTCTGGAGACATTTTTGGTTGTCACACCAGGGAGGGGACTGCTACTGGCCTGGCATCTGGTGGGCTGTGGCCAGGGATGCTGCTAAACATCCTACAGTGTACAAGACAGACACTACAACATAAATGTCTGGCCTAGAAGCTCAGCAGTGCTAAGGCTGAGGAATTCTGGTCTAAAGGAAGACTGGAGAAACTATATCCTTGTTTAATATGGAAGAAATATTTATTTCATCCTGAAACCAGCTATAGGGAGGTGGATGCCCCCATTACAGAGGACCTTTTTAATTATCACATTGTTTGTGATGTATACCTTACGGTGTGGAGAGGGTCCTTTGTCATGAGAAGGGTTCAAGGACTACTAAGTGGTCCCCTGCCAGGGGTGCTAGAAAAAAGGATGGGTGCATGGCTATAGGCCAACTCCAAGGTTCCATCTTCTTCTACGATCTAGGACTCCTTTTCAAAAGTATCAGCAAGGGTTGCCTGGGTGGCTCAGTCAGCTAAGCATCTGCCTTCGGCTCAGTTTGTGATCCTTGGGATCCAGGATCGAGCCCTGCGTTGGGCTCCCTGCTCAGCTGGGAGTCTGCTTCTCCCCCTCCCCCTCTTTCTCCTCTTCCTCCTTCTCCTCCTCTGCTTGTGCTCTGTCTCTTGCTTTCCCTTTCTCAGTTAAGTAAATAAAATCTTTAAAAATAAATAAATAAAAAGCATCAGCAAAAAGTTCTTGCCTCATACTTGCTGATACTGAAACGTGGAAAGAGAAGAGCTAGTACCTGCTCTATTAATATTATTTTCTCCCTACCAGACTAGCTAAGAGAATCAAAACTTCATCTGAACATTTTCTCAAATGTAGAACTCTCAAGTGACTTCTGCAAAAGTGTGTAAAGCCTCTTATCTCATGCACAGTAGATACAACTCTTGTGTAATCATTTCACAATCCAAGAAAAGAGATATGGTCAAAAAAGTAAACTAAGAAGCAGTTCCTTATTGTGGGAGTAACTGAATAAAACAGGCATTGATAAGTACTTAACAGCTGCAAATAAAATAAAACTAATTGATTCTGCTCCCCTTTTGGAAATGGAAACTCATCTGCATCCAGCTTCCAAATGTTTGGTGTCCTATTGAGCTTTAAGGCCATAAATGTTAAAAGTCATCTAAGGTCCCTGGACAGTTTGCTGCCATCCTGGAAGCATCCCGGTAATATTCCATACCAGTTGAACCACAGCTCACTGAACTGGTCAGGTTTTAAGGGTTTGAACAATGGAAAGCTTATTCAAAAGGACACCCACTGAACAGTAACCAGACTGATGAGGGAACAAGGCAACAAGTCATATGAGGAGCTGTTCAAGGAACCAGGGATGTTTACTCTGGGGAAGACCCACATGGCACATGACCGATATGGTGCTACGGGAAAAGGGCACATAAGGGAACCTCGACTACAGAACTCCACAGCAGGAGCTTTTCAACAATTACTATATTCTATCCGAGGAGCAGTTTAAGTGCAGGCCTGCGGACTCCCAGCAAGGATACTGATGAAGAAGAGGTTGCTCCATTAGATAAGGGTAGAAGGGGAATGGACAGGCAGGACTAGAAGCTCTAAACCTGAGGTTTAAAGTCAGAAGCCAGCCAGCTAACTCAAGTGAGCTAAACAAGACACACAAGATAGAAAAACCACTGGTGGAGACCGTGGCAAAGGAGACCATCTGAAAAGGAACGCCACCACCCTGTTCCAGTTGATGCTGCCATCTATGGTTGAGAGCTCCATGTTACTAGATCTATTTTATTTTGTTTTGTTTGTAAGAAAAGCTGGAAAACCATATTTCTATGTAAAACCCACTGATTTTTAAAGGATGGCACTAATTCAACGTTTCAAAGTATTAGCTAAGTTAAACAGAATAATTAGTTGCTGCTACAAGAAACCTCTGCCTTTAAAGATGCCCAACCACTCTCAACCCTAAGGGACTACACAGATCCCTCAAACCCTGTCATTATTTTGTCTGCAATTTGAATCACCAGACTGGCCACTTTGAACTGAAATCGGATGCTTTGGCCCATCAGTCATTAATGGGGTCTGGCGAGTGAGGATAACCAGGAGCCCATTAAGTCACCAAGAGCAGAATCCTCCACTGCACACAACATAAATGAGGAAGGACCTCTATTTTCTTCCAAACAGCATGACAAGTTGCATGTTAAAATGGGGCAGGAAAGAGAAATAGGGTTGCCTCATTGTGGTAGATAGTGTCCTGTCCCTGAGAAGGTCATCCCTAACGTAGTTGGTAAACAGCTTCAAAACTCTTGCCTGACCCTCTAAAATTTCGTCAGTGATCAAGGTCAAGAAGGTTCAAGAGTCCCCTGTGAGAAAGAATGCTTCACTAAGGGAAACGATCCTATTCAACTCTGGTTCACAGCCCTCCCAGAAATTCTGCTGCCATGAATAGATTTTCAATTATCAACAGATCTTTTGCACTCAGATATCTGCACACAGACATACCCAGGACAAAGGCAAATCTGCTATCTTTCTTTTGAACTTTCTTTTACCATTCCCAGATTCAGATAATTTATTTTGAATTCTACCCTAATGGCATTCAATTCCCAAAAGTAAGCCAGCTATTAGTTTAGCATTATTTCCTCTTCATTCTATGATGGTATGTTTCACTGGTAACTCTGGGTTAAGATTCCCAATCTTCTGAACAGATCAAAATATTTTTATGTATGATAAACATAATTTATTATAAAGAATAGAATAAGTAAAAAGAATTAAGTTTAGGGGCACCTGGGTGGCTCAGTGGTTGAGCATCTGCCTTTGGCTCAGGTCGTGATCCCGGGGTCCTGGGATCGAGTTCTGAATTAGGCTCCCCACTGGGGGCCTGCTGCTCCCTCTGCCTGTGTTTCTCCCTCTCTCTCTCTCTCTGTGTCTCTCATGAATAAATAAATAAAAATCTTTTTTAAAAAAGAATTAAGTTCACTATAAAATTTTTGAAAATAAAGCACAGGAAATTCAAAATAACACACTATTAGCAAGTAATAGTTATAAGGTCTTACTTTACCCTCAAGAGCATAATCACTAGCTTATTTATTTTTATAAGATAAGTGGATGGTGTCATTCTCACCATTCTCAGATGGGAAATCTGAGAAAGAAACATAAAGGGACTTCCCACTCTACTTCCCCAAACAGCTCCTGCCCACCTACTGCTACCACGGTTTGCTAAGTCACCATAATCAACCTGGAGCAAGTCTCCTTATCGCTCTTCTTCTCCTATGATCCATTCGTCACACTGCACCCAGAGTAACCTCTGAAAAAATATAAATCTATCACATTATGCCTGTGCTTTTGGCTTCCCACTCCACTTGAAGTTCAGATGGCATACCTCAGCCTACGAGGCTCTGCATGACCTGGCCACTGGCCTTCAACCTCACTCCCCCAGCCACACTGCCCTCCAACTATGCCTGGAACACATTGAGCTTGTTGACAGGACCATCTGATTGTGGTTCCCTGTACCAGAACAATCTGTCGATATTCTGGGGGCTCATCTCAAGGTCATCTTAGAAAAATCTCTCCTTAGGGGGTACCTGGGTGGCTTAGTCAGTTAAGCGTCTGCCTTTGACTCAGGTCTTGATCTCAGGGTCCTGGAATCAAGCCCAGCATCAGGCTCTCTCTCTGCTCAGTAGGATCCTGCTTCTCTCTCTCCCTCTGCCCCTGCTGTCCCCCACCCCCACTCTTGTTCTCTCTCTCTCTCTCTCTCTCTCTCAAATAAATAAACAAAATCTTTAAGAAAAAAAAATCTCTCTTTAAAATCCAATCTAAGGGCGGAGGGGGGTGGCTACCTGGGTGGCTCAGTTGGTTAAAGCGTCTGACTCCTGGTTTCTGTTCAGGTCCTGATCTTGGGGTCATGGGATTGAGTCCTCATTGGGCTACAGGGCTCAGTTCAGAGTCTCTTGTCCCTCTCCCTCTGCTCCTTCACCCACTTGCTCTTGCTCTCTTGCATGCTCGCTCTCTCTCAAATAAAATCTTAAAAAAAGCAATCTAAGAAGCTGGGGCCCCTCCCACCTGTCCACCTCTCTTTCCCTCTCTCTCTCTCTCTCTCTCTCTCTCTCTCACACACACACACTACAGTACTCTACCACACACAGCACTCTGATTCCTTTTCTTCAAAACATCCAATACTATCTGAATTTGCCTTGTTCATCCCTTGATTCTGAAATGTAAACTCCATAAAAATAGAGACCAGATCTGTTTTACCCACTGCTCTGTCAGGCACATAGTAGGTGCTCAATAAGTCAATGAAGGCATGAACAAAACCTGTATTAAGGATCAACTAGCCCACTTAATCCAATCAGTATTGATTCTTAATAACAGGCTTTTTCTTGCTCAATTGCTGAGTTGTTTTTTTTTTTTAACTACAAGCCTATATATATTAGACTGTTTCTATTAGAGTGTTATGAGTCATACCTGTAAAATGGAGCAAAGTGACAGTGAAGGCACATAACACGTGCCTGGCTTCACAGAAAGAGGCAGTAAGGACCTGTTGCCCATTCCTTCAAACTACAAAGATTCCTCAAAATTCTGGGACAACGTGATTTTACAATTAGATGTTCCCTTTCAGGTGCTCTTCGCTGAATACTTTCTCTTCAATTCTTCACTTTCATGGTAATTTCTCAATGTCTCAAGAGGTCAGTCTAGCCAATTATGGGTCTTGAAAAAACAAAATCAGCCTTAAGATGAATCAAAGTGTCAATAGCCTGATGATCACCTTCCTTTCCAGGAAATATCCATTTCCTGGGGTGTCACTGGAATGAATAGGCAGATTCCTAAACTCCAGCTGACATTCCTAAGGGGTCCCACTTCTGCTGCTAGGGTACCTAGTTGGAGTTCTCCTTAATGCTCTGTGATGAGAGTCTCAAACAGGATGGTTAAATGTCTGAGGCCGAAAACCTCACTTGGTAGGGAATGCATATTCCTCACTACTTAAGTTCAAAGACACAGACACACAAGGGTTAGGAAATGAGGAGCCAACTGCCCAGGGGTCTGTTTCCCCAGAAAGCCTTGGGGCACTGGGCAAGCCCTTCCACACCTCAGAAGGGGTTTCTCAACTGTTAAATGAGTGGCCGAACCAGATTTATATCCCTCACAACTCATGGTGTCAGCCCTGAGTACAAAGGGACCCATTCCAGGAGAGAGCATCACTAGTGGCATCCACAGCAACAAGTCCTGGGCGAATGTCTGGGGAAGGGACATGCACTGTGAGTGCTAGCTGGAAAATGCCTAGGAGGTAGGTTCTCTCACCCGCTTCTAGGGGATCACCAGAATTCCCTCTGTGAGGAAATCCGCTGGGGTGCTAGGGGCTCCCCCGGTGCCTTGTGGTGGCCAATACTTAATGCCTTGGTCCCTGAGTTGAATGGTAGCCCAAGATGTGGTCCGGAGCGTTTTGGGATCTTCAACACTTTAAGGGATACATTTTCCTGCTCCTGCGCAGCAGCAGCAAACCAGTCTCCCAGCTGAGGATCCTCACTTGGGTCAAAGGTAATTTGCGCAAGACTGATTTGTTACTGCAAATGTCTCCTAAACCTGAGCTCGTGTGTCCTTCAAAACTCGGCGAGCCCCGCACACCTGTCCCTCCTTCCTCATCACCTCTGCAGCAACCGCAAGAACCACAGACCTGATTGCCAGCCTGACCTTTCTGCAAGCTAGAAAGTTCTACGAGGAGCTCCGGAGTGTGATGGGGAAGGCAAAGATCTCTGCAGCCGGTTTTTCTTTGACTTTTTTTGTAAGCAGGCTTCCCCTTACTTGGCGTTGTGATCCCGTCGGACCGGCGGTGGGAGAGCTCTGGGAGGTGCGGGCGAGCGAGCAGGGCCGAGGCAGGCTCGGTTTCGCTCCATCCCGGGGAGGACCGACCGCGGCTCCGAACTGGGCTCGGGCTCCTCCGCAAGGAGAGGTGTTCCTCTGTCTGGTCCCCGCGGAGGCTTGGGATAAGAAGTCTCCCCGCGTTCCCCGTGCCCCTGGCCTGATTCCCTCTCTGCGCTGAATTCGTAGGTGAGGGTTGCCGCCTCCGGGGCAAACGCCCGAGAGAAGTGGGTTCGAATCCTGTCACCCTCCCCGCCGAGGTCCCAGCGCTGTCGCGAGTGGGCAGGGACAGCGAGCCGGCCCCCCCCACCCCCGGCAGGCGCTGCTCCGGGTCGGGCCCCGCAGGCTCCCCCAGGCTCCCCCGCAGGCTCCCCGCAGCTCCTGGTCGGGCCCCTCAGGCTCCACCGCAGGCTCCCTCCAGGCTCCCCCGCAGGCTCCCCGCAGCTCCGGGTCGGGCCCCGCAGACTCCCCCCAGGCTCCCCCAGGCTCCCCGCAGCCTCCCCCAGGCTCCCCCGCAGGCTCCCCGCAGCTCCGGGTCGGGCCCGCAGACTCCCCCCAGGCTCCCCGCAGCCTCCCCCAGGCCCCCCAGACCCCCCAGTCTCCCCGAGCCGGTGGCCGCGGCCGCTCGGGGATCGCCCTCCCCCCGCGCCCAGCGCGCCCGCACCCAGCGCGCCCGCACCCATCGGCCTCCCGCCGCGTCCCGCGCTCGCTCCTCACCCGGGCGCCGCGCTGAGCTGCTCGCCGGAACCAGGGTCCCCGGCCGGAGCGCGCGGAGCCCGACTGCTGGTCGCCGCCGGCGCCGCGGACCTCTGCCGGCCGCAGTCCCCGGGGCGCGGGGTGGGTGGGCTGCGCGCCCGCTGGGCCCTCCCCGGCGCTGCGGGAGGAGGGACCCGGAGGAGGGACGGGGAGGAGCGTGTGGCCACCCGCCTCCCCCTTGGGAGGCCGGCGCGCCCAGGCGCACCCAGCACCCTCGGCTGCCCAAGGCCTGGGGTCCCGCCACCCGCGGCCTCCGGTGGACTGAACACGCCCCGGGTGGGGGGTGGACCCCCACGTGCCCGGGGGGTGCTGTGCTCAGGCTGGGTCCGGTCAGATCCGCCCCCTGCGCCCTGCGCCCTGCCCCGCTGGGCAGCAGGCCAACCTTGTTCATCCCGCCCGCTTCCAGTTACTCGCTTTCATCTGCCGCGTGAATCGCCGTGTCCATCCACCCCTCACCTGCGCAGCCCGCGCGCTGGTTAGACCCACTGGGCTCCCGAGGCCCGCCGGCCGCCCTCAGTTTCATTTCTGCGCGGAGAGGACGGGAAATGCTGTAAGAAGGGGCCACCTCACAACTCAGTTTAATCCAGTTATTCGGGGTTTAACTGAAATTCCCTGTTCGTTTTTCCAAAGGCTTTCCCCTCCATCTACTTTCTGTTGGAAACGTATCCGTTTAAAGCTTCGTTTACAGACTCTGGGGAAACAGTTTGAAATAGAGTTGAAATTCATAGGCAGCCTTATTAAAGTTTTGTATTTTTTAAAGATTTTATTTACTCATGAGACAGAGAGAGAGAGAGACAGACAGAGACAGGCAGAGGGAGAAGCAAGGCTCCATGCAGGGAGCCCGACGTGGGACTCGATCCCGGGACTGCAGGATCAGGCCCTGGGCTGAAGGCGGCGCTAAACCCCTGAGCCACCCGGGCTGCCCAAGTTTTGTAGTTTTTAAATAGTGATTTGTAAGTTTTGGTGAGTTGATGGAACCGTAGATGAAATTTATTTTATTTTTATTCTGAGGACTCTGTGGGAAGAAGGCATGGTTTGTAGCTCACTTAGCATACTTAGTGGTATGACTTTGGGCCAGTTCTTTTTTTTTTTTTTTTTTTCTTTAATCCGTTCTGCTTCAGTTTCCTCAACAGTAAAATGGAGCTAATCAAAATACATCAGTCAGAGAGGCCCCTTGGAAGAATGAGATGCTTGTGAAATGCTGGGACAGAGTTGGCACCTGGGAAACGTTGATGCCATGCCATACTAATATAGGTGTCTTTATTTTTATTTTTTTTTATTTTTAATTTTTATTTATTTATGATAGTCACACACAGAGAGAGAGGCAGAGACACAGGCAGAGGGAGAAGGCAGGCTCCATGCACCGGGAACCCGATGTGGGATTCGATCCCGGGTCTCCAGGATCGCGCCCTGGGCCAAAGGCAGGCGCCAAACCGCTGCGCCACCCAGGGATCCCAATATAGGTGTCTTTAAAGAAGCAGTGACTTATTTAAACCTAACAATAGATGAACATTTATATAATACTGTATCCGCTTAATGATATTTTCCTGTAGGTCCTGGGCTAAGCCCCTGTGAAACAAATTGCGCCAGGTTATTAACGTAAAAGGGTACATTTTGCCCTACTTAAGAGATCTCTGACAACCTCCTCCTTTTGATCTTACGACCAAAGAAGCTGGAGATTCAGCATCACACCTATAAAGGTGGTAAGCTTTGTTTGAAAGCAGGTCTGGAAGGCAGGTATGATATATTTTATTTGTTTTTTTCAATGCCAGCTCTGTGCTTTCCCCACCATAATCAGACCAGATTCCCTTATGGGATTATAGTGATTGGCATTCAGCAGGTTAGTGTCCTAAGAAAATACCCACTGTAGGGTTGCCAGATTTAGCAAATAAAAATACAGGATGCCCAGTTATAATAAAATTTCAGATTAACAACAGAAAGCTAAAAAGCTTTATATGTATAAGTATGTGTAAGTATGTTTCATGCAACATTTGGAACATACTCATCCTAAAAGTTCTTCATATACTGAAATTCAAATTTGATTGTGCATCCTTTATTTTATCTGGCAACCCTAGTGCAGTGAAATTAGTAAAGGATGGGACTCACATTCCAAAAGAATGGCAAGTTTTAATAGCCGTACAGGTTAAAAGGTAGGTCTGATATGGATTTTGTTTTAATTTTATGTAGTAAAGGAAAACAAACTACTTGTTTTGTTTTTTTAAAGATTTTATTTATTCATGAGAGACACAGAGAGGGGGGTGGGGCAGGACACAGGCAGAGGGAGAAGCAGGCTCCATGCAAGGAGCCTGATGTGGGACTCGATCCAGGAACTCCAGGATCACGCCCTGGGCTGAAGGCAGGTGCTCAACCACTGAGCCACCCAGGGATCCCCTGGCTACTTGTTTTTATAAGTTGATTGAGCTATATGAGTTATTGAGCTTTGTTGAGCTATTTCTTATTTCTTCCTATTTCCCATCAATGTAGCATTGCTTATATATTTCTTTAATATAAGCAAAACTGATGATTCTTCCCTCAATCAAGATATTGGACTAAATAGTAATAATGTGCTTAATAGTATTATTAAATAGTATTTATTAAGGGCCAAATATATGTTAGTTACAATTTCAGACTGTGCCCTGCAAGCTTAGGAAACCACAACACAGGGACGCCTGGGTGGCTCAGTGGTTGAGCATCTGCCTTGGGCTCAGGGCATGATCCTGGAGTTCTGGGATCAGGATAGAGTCCCACATCAGGCTCTCTGAATGGAGCCTACTTCTCCTCCCTCTGCCTATGTCTCTGCCTCTCTCTCTGTGTGTGTCTCTTGTGAATAAATAAATAAATAAAACCTTTAAAAAAAGAGAAGAAATCACAACACAGAGTGCTGTCCTGTTAAGTAGGTATAGGATGGTGAAAATTTGGAGAACTGAGTTATCAATTATTCTTGGAAAGGGTAGAAGACAAAACTGTCCTTACTGTACAGGATTCAAGGAAAAGAGGCTCCAACACAAATGAGCAGAGTAAGGGAATCCCGGATGACAGGTAGGCCTAGCCTGGAAACCAACCATCTCGATGAAAATAATGGGATTCAATAAAACTGAAAGTATGACTGGGAACTTGAAAACCCTTGAGGCTCTCAGGTGGTGATGAATGCAAAGGAAAAAATTAATTCAATTTAAAATTTAAAAAAGTTAAAAGCAGGAGCTCGCAGGGAAGAAATGTCCAGGAAAGGCATACTGCTGGTGTGACACAGCTTACAATAGATTGAGTCTGAACTACTGGGTGGTACCTAAACACAGAGACTACATTTATTTTTATTTTTTTTCCAGCTGTTCTCTCTTTATTTTTTTTATAAATTTATTTTTTATTGGTGTTCAATTTGCCAACATATAGAATAACACCCAGTGCTCATCCCATCAAGTGCCCTCCTCAGTGCCCATCACCCAGTCACCCCCACCCCCTGCCCACCTCCCCTTCCACCACCCCTAGTTTGTTTCCCAGAGTTAGGAGTCTCTCATGTTCTGCCTCCCTTTCTGATACTTCCCACTCATCTTTTCTCCTTTCCCCTTTATTCCCTTTCACTATCCTTTATATTTCCCAAATGAATGAGACCATACAATGTTTGTCTTTCTCTGATTGACTTATTTCACTCAGCATAATACCCTCCAGTTCCATCCACGTTGAAGCAAATGGTGGGTATTTGTCGTTTCTAATGGCTGAGTAATATTCCATTGTATACATAAACCACATCTTCTTTATCCATTCATCTTTCCATGGACACCGAGGCTCCTTCCACAGTTTGGCTATTGTGGACATTGCTGCTATAAACATCAGGGTGCAGGTGTCCCGGCATTTCATTGCACTGTATCTTTGGGATAAATCCCCAGCAGTGCCATTGCTGGGTCGTAGGGCAGATCTATTTTTAACTCTTTGAGGAACCTCCACACAGTTTTCCAGAGTGGCTGCACCAGTTCACATTCCCACCAACAGTGCAAGAGGGTTCCCCTTTCTCCACATCCTCTCCAACATTTGTGGTTTCCTGCCTTGATAATTTGCCCCATCAGAGACTACATTTAAACCAGAAATCCAAAAATATATTTCTCTGAATGGCCCAGAGAAGTATAATCAGAATGCTCTACTAGACTATAAGGAATAATATTCACATGATCTATTAGAGGAGACATTATATTGCTTATTGATTTTCAGCTTTTAGAATCATCTTATATACAAGCCAAAGTAGAGTTAACTATGATTATACAAGAGAATGGAAACATGATTAATTTTTTAAATGTAAAAGTAAAGGTAGGTAGGTAGAAGGAGATAGAAGTAGGGAGCAGGGTAGAGAGAAAGTTGGGTTACTAAGGGTCTCATTTTAGAAAGTTTAGAGTTGAGAGATACTGTCTATAGTTGATAGGATGGAAGTAAATGTCTGGATGCATAGTAATTTTGCAGAGGAGAGAGAGCAGCTGAAGGCCTGAGTATACAGATGTAATTCTATCAGGTGGTTCAGGGAAGAGGAAAGATAGGGCCAGTGCATTTTGTGAGCTAAGTGCTCACTCTCCTGGTAGAAATTAGATAGACAGTGCCTAAGATGATATACCAAGAAATCATAGTAGCATATTATTTTGGAAATACATAGAGATCACCAGAAATCCAACAAGAAACACTGTTAAGAGTGATTATATTTGGGTACTGATGTAGTGAAATGCCGGGACACCTGCACCCCAATGTTCATAGCAGCAATGTCCATAATAGCCAAACTGTGGAAGGAGCCACAATGTCCTTCAACAGATGAATGGATAAAGAAGATGTGGTCTATATATACAATGGAATATTACTTAGCCATCAGAAGAGATGAATACCTAGGATTTTATTCAATGTGGTTGGAACTGGAGGGTATTATGCAGAGTGAAATAGGTCAATTGGAAAAGGACAATCATCATATGGTTTCACTCATATGTGGAATATAAGAAATAGTGAAAGGTATCTTAAGGGAAAGGAGGGAAACTGAGTGGGGAAAAATTAGAGAGAGGACAAACCGTGAGAGACTCCTAACTCTGGGAAACAAACAAAGGGTTGCAGAAGGGAGATGGGTGGGGGATGGCATAACTGGATGATGGGCACTAAGAAGGGCACTTGATGGGATGAGCACTGGATGTTATACTGTATGTTGGCAAATTGAATGTAAATTTAAAAAATTGTAAAAAGAATGATTATCTTTTGGGAATTGGACTGGAGTTGGGACGGGCTGAGGTGTGAGGGTCTGGTCTTTCTGTTTTAGTACTTCAGAACAATTTAACTATTTGAAGTATGTGCATGATTATACTGATTAAGTATTTAAAACTTTTTAAGGATAGAAATTTGTGAAAAGGAAGGCTTCACCAAGACAGTGGCTTCTGTGGATGAGTAGGAAGTTATCTGGAAGAAAGAGAGCAAGGGTATATAGAATGCTGGAACAGCACGTGGAACTACATAAGAAAAGGCACAAGGCCCTAAAAGTGAATGATAATTCTTGGGAACGTCAAGTTCCCCACTGCAGTAAGCCTCAGGGGTATAGATTGGGGAACATCAAGTTCCCCACTGCAGTAAGCCTCAGGGGGTATAGATTGGGGCCCAGGGGCCTCTGGGTGGCTCAATCGGTTAAGTGGTTAAGTGTCTGCCTTCAGCTCAGGTCATGATCCCAGGATCCCTGAATCGAACCCGGAGTCAGGCTCCCTGCTCAGCAGGGAGTCTGCTTCTCCCTCTTCCTCCGCTGCTCCCCCTGTTTATGTTCTCTCTCTCTCTCTCTCTCTCATAAATAAATAAATAAATAAATAAATAAATAAATAAATAAATCTTTTTAAAAAATAGGATGGCACAGAAGGTAAGGATGACAAGGTAAGTTGGCACTACTAAAAGAGTCTTCCAAGAAACACAATAGGGTTTAGACTATGAGCTCTTTAAGAATAGGGACTGTGTCATTTTTATTCCCTTGCATCCAATATGAAGCCTAGCATACAGTAGTCTCTCCTGAAAATGTTTTCTAAATGAATGAAAAATATCTTGGGGCAATGGGGAACCATCACTATTTGAATGTAAGCAGAGAGGTAGCATTACTGATTTTTGGAAGACAATTTTGTACAAAAAAAAAAAAAACATGTTGAGATGATGAATTAGGAGGCTGTGGGGTGAAAGGTGATGATATAAATTAGGATAATGACAGTGGGAACTGACATTAGGAAGATCTACTTAAGAGATATTAGCAAGGGGTGAAGACTAAAGCAGAGGGGTGAATTCAAAATGGCCCTGAGACCTCTAGCTGGGGAAACCAGGTAGGTAATGGAGCCATTAACTGAGAAAGGAAAACCAGGAAAAGGAATAGGTTGTAAAAGTGAGATAAGAAGCACAATTCTGTATACACTAAGTTTGAAAGATCTAAGGCTGATGTTTTTAAATTGGGAGTTAATGAACCGTCAATGGCCTATTAAATGTACTTGGTGAGGGATCCCTGGGTGGCGCAGCGGTTTAGCGCCTGCCTTTGGCCAAGGGCGCGATCCTGGAGACCCGGGATCGAATCCCACATCGGGCTCCCGGTGCATGGAGCCTGCTTCTCCCTCTGCCTGTGTCTCTGCCTCTCTCTCTCTCTGTGTGACTATCATAAATAAATAAAAAATTAAAAAAAAAAATAAATGTACTTGGTGAGTTGAGACAATTTTTTTTTATTGATAAGTAGACTCTATGGGCTTGAACTCACAATGCTGAGATCAAGACCTGAGCTAAGCTCAAGAGTTGGATGATTAAACTCCTGAGCCACCCAGGAACCCCAAGACAACTATTTTAAAAAATAGTTCCATGAAATGGAACATGGCAGATTTTAAAGTATATCACATGTGATAAGGTTAAGTGTTGTTTCACAGAAACCTTATTTCCATTGTATACATATGTAGGTAACTGACATAGAATGTATTTTCTACCATAAGTCAAAAAAATGTTTGAGAGCCTTTGCCCTTGGACACCAGGCAAAACAAGTGGTGGGTGGAGTTGACTTATTCCTGCCCAACAGCTGTCTATGCACATTTCTTTCCAGCTCTGTATTCAGTGACATCACTCTGATAGCTTGAAATCAACCAAAGGGAGGGTCTCATGCCACAGAAATCAGCAAATGCTACAAAATGAGCCTCTTTTCCCTTACGGTGAGCTTTCGCATCTGGGTAGAACCATCCCAAGCTCAGTCTCAGACCTGGGCAGAAGTCGTTTATTCGGAAGTGAAAATGCTGAGAATGCGTGGGATTAGCCATTGAGGGTTTGCAGGTAGGAGGCAGGATTCTAAAGAACATCACAACCATGGACAGCAGGAGGAAGAGAAGCTGGTGAATGACAGTGAGAGAGGCTAGTCAAAGTAAGGACAGAGAAGAAGAGAGAGAAGCTCTGAGGAAGTCAAGAGAGGAAAGGGGTTTTAAAAGGTCAGTATGACCAACATGGTTGCTTAAATAGAATAAATGAAGAATGAAGGAGGAGTCATGAGATTTAGCGATTAGGAAGGCCTGCTGACCCCTACAACTAATTGCATCATAATAGAGGGCTGAGAGTGGAGAGTCAGTAAGGAGAAGAAATGCAGATACGATGACAGGGAGCTTAGACCACTTTTAAGATATTTGATGAAGAAAAGGAAAAAGATATGGCTGTAGCTTGGGTGAGAGAGAGCATGAGCAGAGTGACAATCTGGGGGCTGGTCATAGGCTCTGCCTAAGGATGTTTGAAGCTTTCAGAGCCCCATGGCCGCCAGGAATTCACTCCTTGCTTGAAGAGTTAGTGTGTCTGGTCATGTGCTTCCCCTGGTGATGTTGTTATTCCAGGAACAAAGCCAGAGAGGAGGCTTATCTGCTCTTGGAAAATTGGAGAGCAGATTGCCAAAGACAGAGAAAATAAGGGAACTGATGGTAATTTGAAAGATTTTTGTTTTCTAGTTATGATGTAATACATTCCTGTTGTTAGAAATCTAAACAAAACAAAATAACAAACATAGAAAGTGGGGGGGGGGGTCCCCCAACCGCAACTTGATGAAGTAATTATTGAACATTTGGTACATACCTCCCTGACAATTTTCCAGACATTGTGCCGTAATTAAAAGGGCTGAGTCAGACAGACCTGGGCTTGAATCCAGTTCTACCTTTACTAGCTCAAAAGGCCTTTGGCAAGTCACATAGGCTTTTAATTCCTCAGTTTCCTAATCTGTACAGTAGAAATCATAATAGTGTTTATATCACAGGGATGCAGCAAGAACTGAAAGGGATTATGCATGTAAGTTGCTTAGAACAATATTTGGTATAATTTGATATATATATATATAGAGAGAGAACACTTGACATATATATCTATATATACACATGTATATGTATATGGGAAAAATCATATATAGTCATATAAATAAATATATATAAATATACACATTCATATATATATAAATACACACATACATACATAGCATGAAGAACCAGGAAGAACTGAAAATCACTAGTGACCTGAGTGGGTTGGAAGAACTTACACTGAGGCAGAATGATGGAAGTGGAAGGGTGGAATGTCATGGTCGGAGGATGGAATTTGAAGCACAAGACTTCAGAGGTGAAGAACTTCCAGAGGACGACAGATCCCAGATGGTCACATCTCTAAATTTCTAAAATATAAGAAGATAAAGAATCTTTTATTCCATATTTTAGCCAGTTCCAAAATTCATTATCCAATGCCAGGCTAAGCCTTCCTTCTTTGGCAGTGTCTTAAATACCCTTTGCAGATTCAATCTATGTAAAGTCTACTGCATTTCTACTCCTTACTGACTCTCCGCTACTCTGAAACTGTGGATGTCCCAAGTGACTTTTTTGTATGGGTTCAGTCACTGGACTCTATGATCTGGCTTGCCGAACTAGTCTCCAGGACATTTTTTTTTCCCCAAGTCATTGATAACATCCTTACTAACCTTAGTCAAGATGTAGGAAGCATTGTACCATGTCCGAGACTCCCAGTTTTCTCTTAGTGGCACTGTGATTCAGAGACACCTCCCTTTCTTATCCAGTTGCAAAGTTATTTGAGCCTATGGACAGAGCATTAGCAATGCCCTCTTTCCCATTCCCTACGCTAATCAAAGTCCTCAAAAGCTCTACACTTGACAATGACAAAATGTCTCTTTTGTTTACACAAGTCATATGTGCTTATTATAGGAAAAAACGGTTTTTATGTCAATTTGGTGTATATCCTTTTCACCTTTTCTCTGCATAAACAAGTACACACATATGCCAAATTATTGGTCATTTTGTGAGATTCTATTTTAATTTAGCAACGCAATACTAATATTTCAGCAAACCAAAAGATACATATTGGTAGTATCAGTTTAAGAGACTACATAATATTTCCCCTTATTAGTGGAAATTTGAGTTATTTACTAGAAACTTGGGTTATTTACAATTTTTAATTTTTGAAATAGCACTTCAGTGACTATCCTTGCATTCAAATCCTTGTACCTGTCTTTATCACAGTGTATGCTTTTTTTATTGCCTTCTAAGTCTTTCTCAGCATACATTACACCTTCTTGTGGCAAAATTACTTCTCTAAAAATGATGGACTTGTAATTATTTTACTTCCCCACTCAGAAACTCTCACTATTACCCATTGTACACAGGGAGAAATAAAATCCAGATATCCTGCCATGGCAATTGTGGCTCTCCAGGATCTGGCCTTCTTTTCCTGCAGGTCTTCCTATGTTCAACTCACTTTACACACAGCCATTCTGGACTCCATGCTGGGGCACCCCCTTTGCTTGTAGAATTTCTACTGTATTGGTCCAGATGCTGGCAGTAAGCATGTGGTATCCTCAAACTGGATGACTTGATGAGTGTTTGATAAAGGAACTGTTTATCAAGGGGAGAGTAGGATTCCAGAAACCACACAAGGCATAGTGCAGTGCCTCTGGGCAAACAACACTAGGGAGCCCTTGCCATCCATGGGCCTGTAGGAGCAAGAGGAGGAGCCAATGACTAGGACCCGGTAAGGGTAATGATATGAAGAGGGCCACCTGACAGGAGCAGAGACCTTCGCAGCAAACCATGGCAACCAGGCAGGAAGGAAGCCAATGGATTACCTATTCCAACCCCACTTTCCCATCCATGCTTTAATCTCCTCCTGGGAATTGGCCAGGCCCAACTGGAAGCCAAAGGACACGAGAGACCATGGATACCATCCGTACAGGTCAACCTCTCAGGATGGCAAATAGTGGATAGTATCTGATGGGACAATAGAAGATTTCCAGCATCCTTTAAGGGTTTTCAAATGCTAAGTTTTGAAGTGCTCCAGTGCTTCTCTTAGAGGATCTAATATAGTTTCAATTACATTTTATTTGTATAATATCTTATTTCTTCAACTAGATTAATACCTCCTTAAAGAGAAATATGGTCTTTTTCACGTCTGATCAGATGCTCAGGGAAAATTGGTTGTGAATTTATCGCCCAAAGGACTTCCTTAAGGCAATGAGTCCATAGGAAATGGTAGGAAAGATGAAATGTCTAGACTAGAGATGCTAGGCTGAAGGGCCGACAGGTACCAAAGTCCCCCTCCTTGACTAGGAGGCTCCATGAAAGCTCCTACAGGATAGGATGGACATACACAGAAGGGTACACATGATTTGGAAGCCACAAACAGAACCTGACACTCATTTTCACAGTCTCAGATAAAGGAACCAGGGGACCTCCCTGACATCTGGGCTCCAACAGTAACAGCATCAGGTGCTGAGTCTGACCAGCTCTCACATCAATGTTCAACCAGAAGTAGACAGATCTGGCCTGAGTATGCTTAAGTCCTCTGAGCCTCAGTGCTGTTGTGTGCAAACTGTATTTTGAACTTGATATTAAGATTGATAAGTAATCCATAAAACATTAGAACAATGCCTGATGCACAAAGGCATTTAACAAATATCTCATTCCCTCCTGTCACTTCCAGGCGCCAGATCACCATTCTCTTCACCTCACTGCATCGACTCCTCCACAAATACTGGTTTGAGCACAAAGTCTATATGGGTTTGTTATTATCATCTTCTTTAGAGTTGCAGGGAAGTGGAAGAAAATCAAATCATGGCATCCTGAGCAAGTGTCAACATAAGCAGTAAATATGCAAGGGCATGGCAAAGTGGTCCAGCCCACCCTTGAACTTGTGGTCACTGTCCATTATATATTCTGAACTTAGGGTGGGAGAGATGGTAAAAGATGCATTAAAACACAGTAGCAGTGTGACTTAACATGATGTCAACGGGTCTCAACATTCTCCTCTCTAAAATAAATTTTTGAATCACGATTTCTAGAGTCTCTTCCTGACTTAAAAATGGTTTCTACGGACAAAATACTCCACCAAAGTCACCTTAGTCAGAAGTGTTCATCCCAGTATTTGAGCCAGTGTGAGCAAAGATCAATGGCTGGCCCACAGATATTGCCCAGTGGCCGCTGTGACCTATCACAATATGGGCAAGAGCAGGTTTTTGATATTAACCCCAGAAAGAAGTTATTCAATCAGTCACATTCTAAAAAAAAATTAAAATTTTGACACAAATAGCACACAGAGACTTTTAAAAATAAGACCAAGATAAACCCTGGTCTCACAAAAATACTAATTCATTGTTCACCACAAGAAGTAGAATCTGCTAATAGGATACTGAACTTGCATGGTAAATGCTTTTCAATATTGTCATCTTTTACTTTGGACTCTCCTCAAAAAAGAAAGGAGCACGAGTGTCTTGTTCTCCACAGGGCCCAGCACAATGTCTGGCAGATATAAGTCATTCAATAAATACATGCGGGAAGAAAGGTCCCAGAGAAATGGCAGGAGAAAGAAAAAAGAACAAGAGAGAGAGGAGAGAAGGAGAAGAGGAAAGAGAGAGAGAGAGAGAGAGAGAGAAGAAGGAGAAGGAAGAAGAGAAGACGGAAGGGAAGGAGAAAGGGAGGGAGAGAGGCAAGAGGGAGGTAGGAAGTAGGCCTTTTAGACCAGCACTTCATAAGATAGCAGGTGGTAGAGTAAGGAATCACAAGGAGGAGGCAAGGAGAAATGACCTGATGATTTTCTCCATCCCTCCCTCTCTGCCTCTATCCTGTTCCAAGTGCTTTATAAATTATTTCAGCCACTCATCTTTTATTGCCTTGTGAGAAAAATGTTAAAACTTCATCTTATTGGTGAGAAATAAGAGTTTTAGTCAACTGAAGGGCCTTGCCCAAGATCTCACAGCTGGTTCTGAAAGTGAGGGGCACCCATTATTTCCACCACCCCATCTTGGTTACTAAGTCACTCATCTCCTTCATTGTGCCCTGCGGGCTGGCCATCTTTTTTTCAATTTTCATGCATTTTGATCAAATGTTATTTGATGAAAAGCTGTCAAGGATCCCAGAAACAGACTGGAAAGCTGGCTGGCTTGGGTGGAGGCAGAGATGCAGTGCCCACTCCGCCAGCGAGGACCACCCACGAAGCCGACGTTGATTGGCAGGCTTTAATAAGGAAGGAGGGGCCAGTTTCCATGGTGGAAACACAACAAAGCTCTGGCCCCTAAGACACCTGCCAGCGCTGAGCGCCTCAGATTTCAAACAAGATAGTAAGTATTTTTATATTACTCCTGCCTTCAGATGTTTACTGCAACTCTTATAAATCATTCATATTTATTAGAACTTATCTATCTACTGACTACTTTTTAACATTTAGACACCTCTATCAGAAAGATAGAAATTCAGGTGTACTTAATCAAATTTACAAAGATTTGTGCGAAGGAAAATTTGCTAAATTTCAATAGTCAGTCGGAGGCTAGTGAATTGGATGTTTTCTACAAATAATTTTTTAAAGAAAGCCTCTAATTAATAGTATCGTTTATTTTGTAAACAGCTTTATTGAGATATAATCTACATACCATAAAATTCATTAACTTATAGTACATAGTTCAGTGTCTTTTAATATAGTTAAAGTTGTGAAAACATCCTTCTCCACTGTTTAATTTTAGAACATTTCATCACCCCCAAAAGAGATCCTATACTCTACACTCACTAGTAGTCACTTCCTACCCTCACCCCATCCCAGTTTTAGGCAACCAATAATCTGTCTCTGTAGTTGCCTATTCTGGACATTTCACAAAAATGGAATCATACAATATGTGGTCTCTTGTGCCTGGCTTCTTTCAGTTAGTGTGTTTTCAAGGTTCATCTATGTTGCAGCATGTGTCAGTATTTTATTCCTTTCTTAGTGTCAAATAATATTATATTGTATGATCTCCTACACTTTATTCCTGAGTGCGTCTGCTACAGGACATTTAGGTTGTTTCCACTTTTTTGGCTCTTAGAATCATGCTGCTTGTAAACACTTGTGTACAAGTTTTGTGTGGACATATATTTTCATTTCTTTTTTGTATATACCTAAGTGTGGAGTTACAAGTCATTTAACTCCATGTTTAACTTTTTGAAGAACTACCAAAGTGGCTGCACCATTTTATATTCCTACCACATGCATGAGGGTTTCAATTTCTCTACATCCTCATCAACACTCATATTGTCTCTTTGATTACAGTTATCTTAAAGGGTGTGAGTGGTGTCTCCGTGTGGTTTTGATTTGCATTTCCTTCATGACTAATGATGTTGAGTATCTTTTCATGTGTTTATTATTTTAGGCATGCTTTCATGTGCATATTATTTTGGAGAAACTTCTGTTTATATTCCTTGACCATTTTTAATTGAGCAAGCTAATGTTTTATTGTTGTATTGTAAGAGTTCTGTGTATATTCTGGATATAAGTCTCTTTATCAGATATATAATTTGAAAATATTTTCTCCCATTCTGCAGTTGCTTTTATACTTTTTCAAAGGTATTGCTTATAGGAAAAAAAAGTTTTTAATCTTAGTGAAGTCCAGTTTATTTTTTTTTCTTTTGTTGCTTGTGCTTTTGTTGTCTTACTATGGGTCATTGCCTAACTCAATGTGATGAAGATTTACTCCCATGTTTTCTTCTAAGAATTTGAGTTTAAGGTCTTATATTTAGGTCTGTAATCCATTTTTTAAAGATTCTATCTATCAATCTATCATCTATCTATCTATTATCTATCTATCTATCTATCTATCTATCTATCTATCTATCTATCTATCTATCTATGAGAGAGAGAGAAAGAGGAAGAACACACATGAGCACAGGGAGGGGAAGGAGCAGAGGGAGAGGGACAAGCAGACTCTGCTCTGAGTGCAGAGTCCGACACAGGGTTCGACCTTGAGATCACCACCTGAGATGAAGCCAAGAGTCAGATCCTCAACCACCTGAGCCCCCCAGGCACCTCTAGGTCTGTAATCTATTTTAAGTTTTGTATATGGCATGAGGGAAACATTCTTGACTATGTGAGTAGCTAATTGTGTCAGTACCATTTGGAAAGATTGTTTATTCCTCATGAATTTTCCTGGCACCTTTGTTGAAAACCAGTTGACCATAAATGTAAACATTTATTTCTGGGTTTATTTTTATTTCTGGATTTATTTCTCTCAATTCTATCCTATTTCTCACTATGTGTCTATCTTTATACCACATTTTAGACCACACAGTGAATTTCATTCCTATCACGCTTTCTGATTATTGTAGCTTTGAAGTAAGTTTAGAAATCAGGATATATGAGTCCTCCTACTTTGTTCTTTTGCAAAATTCTTTTGCCTGTTCTGAGTCCCTGGCATTTCCATATGGGTTTTTAGGATCAGTTCACCAATTTCTTTGCGAACAAATTTAGCTGCTCATTGGAAACTTCTACTTGAATTACCACTTATCTGCAGAAAATTGTGGAATTTTCTTGGTGTGAACTCAAATGTGAAACAAATAGGGTTGATTTAAGCATAAACCTACCTAAAGACTGTGTGAAAGACATTTTTAGACACTGATTCTAAAAATGGTTTGGCTTTTTGTGACACCTGGAGATGAGAAATCTGCTAGTACTTCTGTTTACTATTTTATTTTATCATTGATCCAATGCTCCAGTGTAAGAGTTTTCTACTAAAACAAACAAGCCAAAAAGATGAATCACATCCTATGCCATCTTCCATTACTGAGCACATACTGAGTGTTCGCTTCACGCAAAAAGGCATGTTCTTGTTGGACACATCTAATGATTCTGAAGCACTTCAAGCTGAGGCCCAGGCCTCTATTTTTTAAAACCCACCGGTAATTCTCCCATAGTCCTTCAGTGAAGAACAATAGCTGCATCCTTATTGCTTCTCCCTTACTTCACGTCTCCCCCTCTGCCTTATCTCCAGAGAGGCATCGCTATTCCATGTTGTCTATGAACTAGTAGTTGTTGTGGGGACATGTTACAAATGCAGGATCTCAGGCTTCGACATAGACTAGAATCTGCATTTTAACAACATCCCAGATACTTTATATGCACCAGAGATTGGTAAATTGCCATTGGCAATTTCCAGGTACTGAGAAGTAGAATTAGTTCAGTCAAGTAAACTTGCCTCCCACCAGCTTTCAACTTGACATGATTGGGCTCTTGGAAAGGAGAGGCAGGGGGTGCTGGAATCTGGGCATCACTGGGGTAGAAGGAAGGTGACTGTCCTACCATCCAGACCCCTCTCCCCTCGAGCTGACTGCTCTTCACCCTGAGAATCTCTCCAGCTGAGGGCCAGTGGGCACAAAGCATACTGCCACCCCTTTTTTCCCCTTGAGATGGCCTGCCTTTGGCAGGAGTTGTTCTCTTGTTACATAATAGTTATATCATGTTGCATAATAGTCTTGATTTTTGCCTTTTGACATACAGAAGCTAAAAATTTTGTATCCTGGGGATCCCTGGGTAGCTCAGCGGTTTAGCGCCTGCCTTTGGCCCAGGGCGCAATCCTGGAGTCCCGGGATCGAGTCCCACATCGGGCTCCTGGCGTGGAGCCTGCTTCTCCCTCCTCTTGTGTCTCTGCCTCTCTCTCTCTCTCTCTCTCTTTCTATCATAAATAAATAAATAAATAAATAAATAAATAAATAAATAAATCTTTAAAAAAATTTTTTTTGTATCCTGCCCTTTACAGGAAACATTTGCAGATCATTGGTCTATACATGAAAGTTGGAACCACTTGCACTTTGCAGAATGTGCCTCCCCCCATAGATGCTCTGTGCCTGAGCTGGATCTCATATCCATACTGCCAGTGCCGAAGATGACTCTTATTCTTCCCTTTGGGACGACTCGCTTAGGTCACTTTCAGAAAAAAGTGCATTTCACTTCCTAGTCCTGGGAATGGTCCTTTCCTTCTATCCCTAGAAAATCACCACCATCATAACAATTAGGCCATTGCATATTTATTGTGTTATGAACTTCTCTCCCACTCTAAGACTGTCCTCATATTTCAGTGTACATCAGTGGGTCTGATATGAGGCTCAGTAATACACATTTCTAATAAATTCCTAGGTGATGCTGCTGCTGGGCCACAATATATATGTCTGACTTCAAACTTTTCTTGAGGTCTCAACTTAAATGCTGGGATCAAAGAGACATTCCCACTGGCCTCACTTCAAGTGACTCTCTCCTCATTCTGTTCTTCTGTCCCAGCCCCTTATCTGTTTATACCAGTAATTCTCAAAGTTGTTGGTCTCAGGACTCCTTGACATTCTTAGAAATTACTGAGAACCCAAGAGAGCTTTTCTTTATATGGATTATAACCATCAATATTTACCTTATTAGAAATTAAAACTGAGGAAAAATATAGATGTTTATTAAGTCATTTACAAAAATCAAATAAGCCTAATATACAATAACATGAATGACATTTTAATGAAAAATAATTATATTTTGTAAAGCAAAAAAAAAAAGTGAGAACAGCATATATATTTATTTATTTATTCAGTCGAATCTCTTTAGTATGTGGATTAACTGAAGACAGCTGGATTATTAGATCTTCTGCATTCAATTTATTGTTTTGGTTGAAATATAGAAAGAAAATCTGATTCTACACATATATAAAACTGGAAAAGGGAAGAGTATTTTATAGCCACTTCAGATGACTATCATATTCTTTTTGATACTACATCAAAATTGGACCGGTGGTAGTGCTTTACAAACGAGTTGGAATCTGAAACAATCTTAGTATACTTTCCATACTCTGTCTCACTAAAATCTATTGGCCTATCTTGAATGGATCTTTTTACCCATGCATGATTTTGTAACATCATACACTTGTTATTTTGTTCACAGAGTTATGAAGACTTTCCAAGTGTTAATACATTTTGTTATACAATATTTTATTTTATTTTTTAAAGATTTTATTTATTTATTCATGAGCCACACACACACACACACACACACACACACACAGAGGCAGAGACACAGGCAGAGGGAGAAGTAGGCTCCATGCAGGGAGCCTGATGTGGGACTCCATCTGGGGACTCCAGGATCACGCCCCGGGCCAAAGGCAGGCACTAAACCATTGAGCCACCCAAGGATGCCCATGTTATACAATATTTTAAAATCTCTCTCTCTCTCTCTCTCTCTCTGTCTACTCTATGTGTGTGCTGGTGAAGAATAGCATGTCTGCTAGTCTAGTTTGATGTCACTGGCACTGCCTTGCTTTGTGCTAAGGTACCAGCTGCTTTCTATATCATTGCTTTTGAACTATCAGGGAAAATGTCAGCACAGTGAACAAAGCCAATGACATTTAAATATTATAATTAAAATCGTTTTGACCTCATAGATCCCCTAAAAGAGTCAGGATTCCTAAGCATCTGTAGACTATGGTTTGAAAATTATTGGTTTATGTCTTAATGTTATAAAAAAAACTTTTGAGCATTTTATTTGCATGTTTACATCTTGTCCATCTGAATTGGTGTGTCAATAGTATTAGATTTCTATGGAGTATTGCTCTATATCCAGTCTGTAAATTTTTAAAAAGATTTTGTTAATTTATTTATTTGAGAGAAAGAGAGAGAGAGCATGAGTAGGAGAGGGGGTAGAGGGAGAAGAAGACTCCCTGCCGGATAGAGCCTGATGTAAGCTTCCATCACAGGACCCTAATATCATGATCTGAGTCGAAGGCAGACGCTTAACTGGGCCACCCAGGTGCCCCCAGTCAGTAAATTTTTCACATGGATCATCCTTGTATCCTCACAACAACTCTGGCAAATTATACCTGTGCAGTAGATGAAAAAGTTAAGGCACAGAATTATGCAACTAATTCAGAAGCACACTACTAGCACTTTGTGAAAGGAGTAGGGACTAGTACTATAAAGTGGTTTGAGGCCAAATAGGAAATGCTAACCCATGAGTTCAGCCTATATTCTCGTAGGCAAAGGGGACCCATCGATAGGCCTTAGGTAGAGGACTGGCATGTGCTAACCACAGTGGCTGAAATTCAAATACACTCTTAGCAAAACACACATATGCCAATTATTTTTTTTTATTATTTTTTTTACATATTCCAATTTTTGAAGTAAGAAAGCAAGTAAATGATAAAGAATCCTGTGGAATCACTTACTGGGAATAAAGAATTATAGAGAATTTCTCAAGTTGTTTGTTTTTCCCACAGTTGTTTTTGTCATGGAATTGACCAAAATGTCAGGCATGACAAAGCTCCACCAAGCCGTGGCTACAGGGGACTACAATTTAGTGAGAAAGATTTTGAAAAAAGGCCTCTGTGACCCAAACTACAAGGATGTGGACTGGAATGACCGAACCCCACTTCACTGGGCTGCAATCAAAGGTGAGTGGGCAATACCTGAATAGAATCCATCCCATTTGTGGGGTAATGGACACCCCACAATATTTTTAACTTACAAATGAGGAAGTTGAGCCTCAGATCTTTGTTTCTTGTCTGGGGTTCCACAGTTAACAAGTGTTACTTATTGGCAGGTACGAGCCCACATTTATCTGATCTGATATCTGAAAGCCTTTTAATCTGTGCTAGCTATAAAGTAAGTGGGATTTAAAATATTTTCTATTGAGGTATGATTGATATACAACATTATATCAGTTTCAGGTATACAATATCATGATTAAATTTTTGTAGATGTTATGGAATGACTACTACAGTAAGTGAAGTTAAAATCTGTCACCACATAGAGTAACAAAAAAGTTTTCTTATGATAACTTTTAAGATCTATTCTCTTAATGACTATCAAATATGCAAAACAGTATTACTAACTATAGTTACCATGCTGTACATTACATTCTCAGGACTTATTTATTTTATATCTGATGTTTGTACCTTTTGATCACCTTTACCCATTTATCCAACCCCTCACCTCTTGCCTCAGGCAACCACCAATTTATTCACTATACCTATGATCTTGGTGTCTTTTTGTTTTTGTTTTTTAGATTCCATATATAAGTGAGATCCTATGATATTTCTCTTTCTCTTACTTCACTTAGTTACTTCACTTAGTGTAATGCCCTCAAGGTGTTGTGCCCAAGATTGCGAATCCGAGAAAGCCGGATTCCTTGTCACCAAGGAGCCGACACCGATGGAAGTACATGAGGGTTTATTTACAAGCTCCACCTTGGGTCCAAGTATACTCCATACAACAGAGCAGGGACTTGGACCCCGAAGTGGGTTACAGCTGGGTTTTTTATGGCTGGTCTAGGGGATCTTCAGAAGGGGTGGAGGAATTTTTTCCATTCCAATATGGGGGAAAGGGTGGGGGAGTTTCTTAAGATCTGATACAGGATTCTCTGCCGAGGGCATTCTGAGCTTTATTGTCCTTCCGATATGGGATTCCCTGCCTAGGACAATCTGCAGTTTTTCCTGTAAAGTTCAGCTCTTATTCCCAGGGACCTAAGATGGCTGTACTTGTGCTAATGCTAAACTTGTGGTGGAATGGCCTTAATTTTTCTCGGCCTCCACAAAGGTCCATCCAGGTTGTTGCAAAATATTTGTTTTTGAATCGCCACCGAGACTGCCAAAAGCTGAGTGAGCCTTACCAGTGCCCACATAGGCCTATGTAGGGTCACTTGGGAGGGAAAGTAAGATTCCGAGGCAGGGCCTGCGGGTATGGGCAGGGAAAGGGAGTGCCCTCGAGGGAGTACTTGCAAATCTCAGGCCTCTAGTGGGAGCAAAGTTCACGAGGTAAGGGTGGGGCACTGAGTCCCTGGTAAGAGAGGAAAAGGGAGGATGGGAGGGGGATGATACTAGCAAACTGGAAGGGCCTCAAAGCAAATGTCATCCTTTCTTTTATACTATATAGGATAGCTCCAGCCTCAGTGAGGCAGAGACATTTTGATCTTAACCTCCTCCTGTTTCTTCCCTTTACATCTTAGGGCACATGGAGGTGATGCAGCTCCTTTTAGAATACGGAGCCAGGCCCTGCCTGGTAACTGATGTGGGCTGGACGCCAGCTCATTTTGCTGCTGAGTCAGGCCATGTGAATGTGCTCAGAATTCTCCATGCGTTGCATGCCGCCATCGACGCCCCTGACTTCTTTGGAGACACGCCAAAGAGGATCGCACAGATCTATGGGCAGACTGCCTGTGTGGCATTCTTGGAGAAGTAAGCTTCATTTCCAGTTAGAGAAGTGGCAGAGAAATAGCCTGTGGTCAAGGTCTTTGCCAACTCAGTGATCTCAGGTCCCTGAAAATGAAACAAGCAAATTCAGCCAACTGTTTTTTGGGTTGTTTTCATTCACTTGTCCCTGAAATGACTAGTTTAGGTGGAAACTATATTGCTTTAGGTTATGTGAAATCTACTGTTTTTATATTATACCAAAATTATGATTATTGTAATGATATATATTTATAATAATTTCAATAATATATAATTATTATAATTATTGTTTTAGATTATACAAAAATTATGTCAGAGAAGAGAGGTGGGACACCAAGTTTGAAAATGGGTCATGGCACTAGATTCGTGGAGCCCCTTCAGATTCCTGAAAGGTATTCAAACTAGCTATGTGATCTTGGGCCAGTTAGGTCACCTTGCTGATTCTCAGATTCTCATATTAAAAATGGAACTGGTGAATTAGGCTGTCAGCTATAAGGACCCTCTACCTTTTAAAACTTCTATTCCTCTGTGAATCTTCTACTCACATACTGAAGATCAGGACTTCTCTAGCACCTGTTAATTTTTTCTTTCACCTACTGCATTCAAATAGAATTAAATATCAATTATATACTTAACAGAACTTTGGAGGATGGAAATAAAATTTAGGAATTTACAATCTGGTTGAGCTAATAAGCAAATTCATATAAGAGGCAGTAAAGTAATTGAATGAGGGCAGCATTGCTGGAAAACCAAAATGAGATCCATAGCAAATCTATCTATAGAGCAGTACTTGGTGGGGAGAGGCAATGACAATTAAATATATTTCTAAGAACTTGCAAATGAAGTTATCTTCCAGATGTTAAACTAGTAAAAAGAGTTGCTTATGATGAGATTAGATATCTGTAGAAGAAACCAAGAGACTTTCTCTTCACAGTGGTGTTCCATATTAAAAACATTCAAAATCATAATAAAGTTTATTTGGGGGGTAAAAGAAGCAAAACCTTTAGTCCTGATTCAACAACTCTTCTCTCCAGTCCTGTGTCATCCCCTACATTCAGTGATCTCCATCCATTGTGAATCTCAACATCTGCAACATTTGTTCTCTGAACTTTTAAAAACTTTAATGTATCACTATGCGACCATAGATTATTTTTCTTCATTTTGCAGTTCCTGGATCACCACACAGGTATTTGAGTGCATCAAGACCTCTTCTCATTCAACTTCTTCTTTCCCTCCCAATCTATCACCTGCTCTGAAGATTCCATGATCTTCCATCTGCCTGCCATCTGGACACCATGATACACCACTTCTTCTGCTCTGTTCCCATGATTCTTAAATTTCCAGCCCTTTGTCCTGTACCATGTAACCTAGAATTACCACCCTTGTATTAGTTTCTGTCTTCACTCCTGTGCTTGGTCTGGTAGAGAAAAGCCCATGGATAAATTCATGAGTACCACCCAAAGTTCTAGGATTTCTATCTTCAGTGGAGCTCTTAGAACGGTTTGGCTATCTCCCTGACCCACTCTTTCATTGACAACTCATGTCCCCATCATATCTTAGCCTGTCCCTCAGAAAGTACTGCATAGAGAATATTGAAGCCAAGAGCATGCCTATATACATCTATTCCTTCTTACCTTCCTGTCTATCCTTCTGTGAGGGACATATTGTCCTTCCATATAGACCCTGACCCAAACCTTTATATCTCCTACATGGTCATCAGTCCTGTATTCTTTGTTGCATCTTTTATTCTCTCGTCTGTATTTTTAGCTTTTTTTCTATTCCATCCCGTCATTCCTCTCTGACCTTTGAACAGAGTTCAAATAGATCTTATTGAACAAACACACAGTTAGAGGTCCTTCTCCTGTCTGCTGTTTCTTTCTTCTTCCTGCATTTCTTTCTTTCTTTCCCAAAGATTTATTTCTTTAAGAGTGGAGGCAGAGGTATAGAGGGAGAGGGAAAGAGAGTCTTAATCAGACTCCTCTCTGAGTATGCTGTACGTGGGGCTCACGACCCTGAGATCACAACCTTAGCCAGAATTAAGTTGGAAGCACAATGGACTACGCTGCCCAGGCACTCCTCTTTCTGCATTTCTATGCTACTTAAATGTTAATCTATGTAAATAAGTGTTGATCTATGTGGGTGTCTTCCTCACCTACCTTTGTACTTCTCCACTTTGTACTGAATCAGTGCTCACGCAGGGAGATCTTTGTTGCTAAATCAATGGCCTTTTCTCAATTCTTATCTTACCTCCACTTAATTTGATATCTGATTACTCTTCTGGAGTGTCTCTTTGGATAACTTTTTCTCTTTTCTAGTGCTATTCTCTCTGATTTCTCCTTTTATCTCTCTGATCATTTCTTTTCATGATTTTCTTGAACTCCTATTCTTGTGTGCCTTTTAGATGCTGAAATTCTTCGGGATCCTGTCCTCCGGCTGACTCTTTCTGCATAATCTCAGTCCCTCCCCAGGGACTAAAGGGTGGATAAGCGCCTTTCATGACCCCAGCATAACTGAAGTGGAGGAGGAGTGGTTGTCCAAAGAGTGGGAGGGTGCTATTACCAGGAAAAGTGACCAGGCAGGGCTGAGCAGGCAAAAACAACAAAGGTCAGCCACATCACGTGTAAGTCATTTCTAGTTATCATCATCTTCCACAGGAACTTCCCTTTTGAGAGTTAAGAGGGTTTAGAGAGAAAGAATCCTGATTAAGGAGAAATTAATCTGGACCTTGAAAGACAGTTTAGATCTGACTCATGAAGGAGGGAGGAAGATTCTCGATTTGGAGTGAAGGCATCAAGTTGGAAACATGCACAGGTTGTGTGTAGTGTGAGGATGGGCAAGGATAGTGGAGGGATGAGTGGCCTGGCTACAAAGATCATGCCAGCTAAAGAGAAGTGGAGAATAAGGCTGGGTGGGTGGGTAACCATTGTGAGCTGGGCAAGCAGATGAGTTTGGACCCATCCTGGGATTGACAAAATGAAACAGATGCTTTAGTAAAGTCTCCCCAGTAGTGGAAGAGGGGGCAGTGGGTATATGCAGTTAGGATTGGAGGCACTTACATGGTAAATAAAGAGGTCACTGAGGAATTTCTTAAAGCCTCATGTTCAAGCAGTTGGGCTCTGGGGCTAGAATGATGAAGAGAGGATACAAAAGAATTTCAGTAGAAGCCTCAACAGTATTTGACAATTATCTGAATATCCTAGGATCCTAGTGAAACAACTCAACTTTTGGTTCAGCTGCTCTAAGTAGTAAATCTCTCATTCAACAAATATTTTTGAACCCTTCCATGCCCATGGCTTTGAACTAGGCACTATAAAGGATTTAAAGATGTATCCGATAGGGTGCTGGACATTAAGTTCCCTGAGAGAGGAGATACTTGTTTACATAAATAGCACTAATATGGTATAGAAAGTGGCAAAGGTCAAAAGAGCAGGGCAGAGGAGGGAATACTATGTGGTCTAAATACGGAGCAATTGCTTCTAGCTAGTGCGGGGGATGGGGACTGAGGAACAAACAGATTTGCTGTCTTCTGATTGAACTGTGCTTTCTGTAACGCTTTGCACTTAAGCTCCTTCAGATAGCACTTTCATATGCTTCCCCTTGTCCATGTGTATATGATCATTCATTCACCTATTTCTCTATTATCTACTCTATTGTTCTCTATCATCTGGCTATATATCACCTAGCTATTCTTTTCATAAATCCATATATACATACCATACATATTGATTATGGGTACTTTTTATTTCTTTTGTGTATGTTTCCATACCTTAAAATCTTACACGACAAACAGATGTGGTGTTATAATTAGGAAAAAAATACAACTGGAAAGGAAATGAAAGAAAGCCGCCCCCTACTAAGGGGAGCATTGTAGAATCAGCAGCACCTTCTCTAGTTTAAGTGCCCATCCTTGATTCTATGAACTTCCCACTCTGGGCATGCCATTCTTCTCCATCTCACAGCCATTTCTTCAGTGTCTGAGGTATCCCTAAAGGTATAGTTGGAGTTGCTTGGATTTGGCGTCTTTCCTTCTTTCCTGGGCTGCTGACGTGACCAGACTGTGCAGAGGGCAGGAAGAGGGGCCATTGCTGTAGCTGGGACAGGCCTTCCCGGCTGGGGTGTTGAACATGGCCTTCTTCCCCCTTCTCCAGGGCTGAGCCTGAGTGCCAGGAGCACCGGCGCACTGCCAGGCAAAAGGGACTCCCTCTGGACCAGCAGGATGAAGACTGGGATGCCAAGAAAAGGGAGCTGGAGCTGTCTCTTCCTTCCTTGAATCGAAACACTAATGAGAAAAAGAATAAGAAGATGCAAGGCCCCGCCAGGCTCAGCCATACCAAGGAGAGAAGAGTGTGAGAAGGACAGCATCGGTGCTCTGGCATGCATGTTTCCTGCGGGGGACTGTCCCTGGACCAGAGTAGAAGTTGTGAGGCTTGTGCTGTCATTTCATGATTTAACTTATAGACCATTACCCAGATGCCTTCTACAGGTACCTCAGGACCTGCCATTTAGTCTGAAGCCTTGGTGATCCATGCTGTCCACAAGAATTGCCAGAAAGGGCCAAGCGTTAGGTGCTTGCATGTGGTCACCAGTCATTCACCCTGTCAGCATCCTCTGACCCTCTATGTGCAATCATGGAATTTCAGGGGGCAAAGAAAATGCTCTCCCTAAGGAAACTTGATTGTTTCCATGAAAAAAAAGTAACAATGAAATTTCAACATACTCAGCACAGTTGATCTGTAAAAAAAATGGTTTGTTGTCACATAAACGAAGCTAAGAGGTGAACAGATGTAGCTCCCAGGTTCCAGGCAGGGTTTTACTTTGTGGGGAGGAGGCTCACAATCTCAGCATGAGGTCAGTTTTACCAATGATCATTTCTCCATAGGAAGAACAATCCAGGACAGAGACCAACTCAGTGAGCAGTAACTGGGAACCTGTTGAGAATTAGTTTCATCCCACATGACGAATGAGAGGTAGCAGAATAAGTGAAACATGTCGTTATGGCTCTACTTATTCAGTCGGGATTTTAGATTTTCTATTTTAGATTTTCTAAAATACTGACTGAATAGATTTAGTAAACCTAAAATACAGATCAGGTATTTCCAGTGAAAACATTGCACCCAACTTGAGAGGTGCTCTACATGTAAAATACGTATCAGATTTTGGATACTTAGAACAAAAAATGCAAAACAGCTCATTAACAATGTTATTGATTACATGTTGAAACAATAATATTTTGGATACTGGGTTAAATAAAATATATCACTAGCATGAATTTTACGTCTTTGTCTCTGCTTTTTAAACTATGTGGCTGTTAGAATGTTTAAAATTACATGAGTGGCAATAGCCAAACTGTGGAAGGAGCCACAATGTCCTTTGACAGATGAATGGATAAAGCAGATGTGGTCTATATACACAACGGAGTATTACTCAGCCATCAGAAAGGATGAATACCCACCATTTGCTTTGACATAGATGGAACTGGAGAGTATTATGCTGAGTGAAATAAGTCAATACGAGAAAGACAATCATCATATGGTTTCACTCATATGTGGAATATAAGAAATAGTGAAAAGGATCATAAGGGAAAGGAGAGGAACTGAATGGGGGAAAATCCGAGAGGAAGACAAACCCTGAGAGACTCCTAACTCTGGGAAACAAAAGGTTGCAGAAGGGGAAAAGGATGGGAGGATGGGGTAACTGGATGATGGGCACTAAGGAGGGCAATTAATTGGATGAGCACTGGGTGTTATACTATATGTTGGAAAATTGAAATTAAATAAAATATTTAAAATATTACATGAGTGGCTGACTTCTCCTCCTCCCCCTCCCTCCTCCTCCTCCTCCTCCTCCTCCTCCTCCTCCTCCTCCTCCTCCTCCTCCTCCTTCTTCTTCTTCTTCTTCTTCTTCTTCTTCTTCTTCTTCTTCTTCTTCTTCTTCTTCTCTCCTCCTCCTCCTCCTCTTCTTCTTCTTTTCCTGCCTATCAGACAGTATTGCAGTAGAGACCAGAAAATATTTAGAGCTTCCACCAGGCAGCTGGCCTGATGCTCTCCAATTCGCTACTCCTCATTCTAGGTTTACTAGTTTTTCTACCTAAACCAATGTCTTTGGGCACTTAACATCTTCATTACACATTCTTCAATTGATGCTTATGTTAATATAGGCCATGCTTGATTTGAATTATCTGAAATAAAAAATGCTTAAACATCCGATAGGAAAGTAGTACAGCTGTGGAAAACACTTTTTCTAGTGTTTATATCCATCCTGAGCACTAATCTCCTTTCTCTATGCTCAGTAATTCCCACGGGTGGTTCCTGCTTGCCATGCTCCTATTGGTCCTCAACCAGGGTATGAACTTTGGAAGATACCTGACGCAAGCTAGACCACTAAGATTCTTCTCCTGGGGGCCAGTTGGCTCTGACCTTTGAGACCAAGCTCTGGGTACAGTGGGCTCTCCAACTCTGTCCTGACCTGTCTCACGCTACCTTCAACATCTGTGCAGAGTCCATCCTCTCTCAGAGTTCACACTTCCCCCTACCACTAGCCACAGCCCACACAGAGGATTGCAGGTGGAGAGGGGGTTGGGGGTTGAGTGGACGAGGCCGAGGTTACAACAAAGAAGGGCCAGTAGCCACCCCTATTCTGAGACTCGATCTTCTCATGGCGCCCTTACCCCCCATGGATGGACCCTTCACAAATGAGCCACCTCCCTCACTGGGCCCTCATTCCCTCACTAAGCCCCCTTCATCTCCGAGCACTCAGCCTCCTCAAAAAGTACTCTCTCCACAATTCCCCCTCCACCCTGAGTGCTGGCCACTCCCTCAAGAAGACTGGCCTGTGACTGAAATGGACCCGGGGTGGAGAGGTAGGGGCAGGCTGGGTTCGGCACTTCCCCTCTTGACCGGGCCCTCCTGGGGTCCCTACCTCCCTGTGCAAAGGAGTCTCCATTCCCACCTCTGCCCTCATCATTGCCTCTGGCCCCAGAGCTACCCACAGCGGGTCTTCTTGTGGAGCAATATGTTCCCCTGGCAGCACTAGCTGCCATTTGCTGGGCTGAAGAAAAAAACAAAAAACAAAAAACAAAAAACAAAAAAACCAGCAGGGAAATCTTGTCCAGAGACTGGACACAGAGGGTCGCCTGGTGTGGTTAGGCACCCATTTCAGATGGGTGAACATTGATGATCAGAGCTTGTGGGCCAGGAGCTGGGGTGGGGAGGAACTGGGAACTCTTGAGGCTGAGAGGATAGACCAGTAGCACATAACGTCAGAAGCATGGAGTGGCTACTTCTACATAGGACTGAGGAAGTGTTGGGAGGTGCTCCACAGAAAGAGAGACTGAGCTAACAGCAGGTGCAGTGGGGTAGGAGGTGGGGTAGGGTGATGTGGAGACAAGCACGCACACCCACAGCCTTCTAGTTTCCAGTTCTGGTTCCGTACTCAGGAAATCTGTGAAATACTACTTTCATAATAATATTTCCTCTTTTGCTTACAGCATATTGAATTGATTCCCCTCCCTTTTTCCCCCTGAATAGTCTTTTTTAATAAGTACAGTATTTTAAGATCGTGGGTTTATGAGTCAAGCAGGCTTAGGTTTATATTCTCCTCTATGAAATAGGCAGAATAATCCCTACTTCCGGGGGTTTCGGTGGGGATGAGATGAGATGTGTGGACTAATGCTGGCACTGGCCCTCTGTAACAGGTCCATGTGATGGCTATGATGTTACTTTAGGAGTAGGCTTGATTTTCTCCCAAGAATCCCAAAGGGGGCCGGGAATAATGCCCTGTATGGGACAAATGAGTCTCTCTATTGTCCAGTCCATTAATATACCCTATCTAGTTTCATGGTATGGATCATAGTCTGTTTTCCGTTGGCAGGACAAACCTGGACCAAACTGGTAAGTGTTCTCAGGGTCTTTTACTGGGACTATACCCCCATGGCCTCTAGTTGTCTTTGCTGAGTCCTGTTTTCATTGTTCATCTTATCAAGGCATTGGGAAGAGATCTTTCTTTTGTGCATAGCAAATGAGAACAATAGGAAAAGGATGCTATGAAGCAATTGTTGCAGTGTGGATTCTGTACTAAGCATGTATTATATCTTATCTGCATAAGATAAGACCTGCACCTGCACCTACAGGGCAGGTCTTACTGTACCCCCAGTGATATCACAAACTGCAATTCTGAGAGGTTGCGTGACTTGCACTAGGCCACCTGGCTAATGCTCATGGAGCCTTGAAAGCCTGCCTGGGTTGGAAGGAGTCTTAACCCTTCAGGCTATGGGATCAAGGTCAGGTTGCTTAACTTCTCTAGATTCCTCACCTTTAAACCAAATTTTGGTGGAGTTGTCAACAATTCTGAGAATTTGAGACAGAAAACATACACATCATCAACATCCTTCATTTAATTTATTATTTTTTAAAAGATTTATTTAATTATTCCAGTGGTGGGAGGGGAAGGGCAGAAGGAGAGAGAGAGCCTCAAGCAGACTCCTCACTGAGAGCAGAGACCCACATGGGGCTTGATTCCACGACTCTGAGATCATGACCTGAGCAGAAACCAAGAGCTAGACACTCAACTGACTGAGCCACCCAGGCGCTTATTTTAAATAACCCTTTCAGTATTGCTTACTCTTTTATTCTCCGTGTTATCAGAACCATGACCAGCTGAGGTCAAAGGAAATACATAAATGGTGATCCTGGAGACCTGGGATCGAGTTCCACGTTGGGCTCCCTGCATGGAGCCTGCTTCGCCCTCTGCCTGTGTCTCTGCCTTTCTCTCTGTGTCTCTCATGAATGAATAAATAAAATCTTAAAAAAAAAAAAGGAAATACATAATGGGTAGTATTAAGTAAGTAGTAACAAATACCAGCTATGAGCATGTGATTAGTTACTGAGACAACAACCATGATTTTCATGAGTATTCCTCCTAATTTTGTTATGAACATGTTTGTTGTGTGTGTGTGTGTGAATGCAAAATGGTACAGCCACCTTGGAAAATGTTTTGACAGTTCCTTATATAGTTAAATATACACTTAGCAGCTCCACTCCTGGATATGTACCCAAGTGGAATGTAACTTACATTCATATAAAATCTGTGTGCCAGGAATTATGGGAACAATCTAAATGTCCTTAACTGGCATGTGGATAAATAAACTTGGTCCATCAGTACCATCAAATAAGTATTATTTGGTAATAAGTGGGAATACAGTGATATAAATGCATTATGCTAAGTATAAGACCAGACTCAAAGGCCTGTTTGAATCATTTATATGACGTTCTGGAAAAGACAAAACTAGGACAAAAAACACCAGTCATTGCCAGGGACTGGAGACAGAGAGAAAGACTGTCTACAAAGAGGCACAAGTAAGTTTTTTTTTTTTTTTTTTTTTTTTTAGATTTTATTTATTTATTCATGAGAGACACAGAGAGAGAAAGGCAGAGACATAGGCAGGGAGCCTGATATGGTACTCGATCCCAGGACTCCAGGACTACGCCCTGGGCAGAAGGCAGACACCCAACCACTGAACCATCCAAGGATCCCCCACAAGTAAGTTTTTAAGGTGATGTAACTATTTCATATCTTTTTTTTTTTTAAACTATTTCATATCTTGAGAGTTGTTGTGGTTGTGTGATTATATGATATACTAATAAGTATAAGTGTTCCTGTACATAAATCATACCTTACTTTTTTTTTTTTACAGGAAGAAGAAATTAATGTTTACATATGTTGAGATAAAGCCTTTCAAAGTACCAGGTCCAGAAGAGTTGGGGGGGGGGGGAGGCAATAGGCATTAGAAATTCTTGGAGAAAATCTTTGGAAATACTAAGCACTCAATGAATTCCCTAGTTGGCTGTGCATCAGAATCACCTTTGGAATTTATTTAAAAAACACATGGAGGGATCCCTGGGTGGTGCAGCGGTTTGGCGCCTGCCTTTGGCCCAGGGCGCGATCCTGGAGACCCGGGATCGAATCCCACCTCGGGCTCCCGGTGCATGGAGCCTGCTTCTCCCTCTGCCTGTGTCTCTGGCTCTGTCTCTGCCTGTGTCTTTGGCTCTGTCTCTCCTTCTATCTCTCAAAAATAAATAAATAAAATCTTTAAAAAACAAACAAACAAAAAAAAACCACATGGATTTTACTTCAGAGACTAATTCAGTAAGTCAAGGTTAGGTCCCAGGAATTTCTATTTCTTCAATATTCACTAAATTATTGTGAAACCCATCTAGGTTTAGAATTCCTTTTTTTTTTTTTTTTTTTTTTTTAGGTTTAGAATTCCTGAGACAGAATTGCTAACAACCTTTCCAAACTAAGCATTCCCATGATTGTGTAGAATTTAGGATGTATGTAAACTTCTTGGTGGAGGGAGAAAAAAAATCTTTACTTTTACTAATATTAACTGATATTCAGCATTTCCTTCAACTGTGAGTTTGGGTAACCAAACTCAAACATTAGCAGTGTCTATGACTTTGCTGCACACAGACATCTCATATATTTTCATTCTATATTAACATCATATTATAAATCATGGCATTTCAGATTATGAAACACCCCAATGATATTTCAGATATCTTGAAATAACATTAATACTCATCATTACTTGGAAATTATGGTAACTTTTGGAAGTATCCCTAAGTCTAATTATATAATACCTTAATAAAAATATATATTATATCATAAACTACTATTCTAACATTTTTATAATTGCATTTTAATAAAATTAGTTTCATTTACTATCTTCTGTATTCTCTTTTCTTTTTTAATTCTCTTTTTAAAAAGGTTTTATTTGTTCATAAGAGACACAGAGAGTGGCAGAGACATAGGCAGAGGGAGAAATAGGCTTCCCCCACAAGGAGTCCGATGTGGGACTCGATCCCCAATCCCAGGATCATGCCCTGAGCCGAAGGCAGATGTTCAACCGCTGAGCCACCCGGGCATCCCTACTTTCTTAATTGAAAAGCACTTTTTCTAGAAGGGGCTCATAGTATAAAACACTTAAGCACTTTCATGGTAAGTCTTCCTGATTTGAAGTGTGATAGTTCCCATAACTGCAGACATACCTATATTTAAATGAAAGCAGAGGGGAAGACTAGCCTAAAATACAAATAGTGACTGGTCTTGGGTCATCTAAGGTATTCCTGGTGAACAACCCCTTCTGCTCAATCAGATTGGCAAGGGAAATTGTTTAGTTGTTTGAACCAAGCTGACAGGTTCAAGGTAATAAGCTTGGGTCTTGAGATGTGCAATGAGCAAGCTGAGCAATCCCATATCACACAAGTGCTGATTGTTACACATAGCAACACCTGATGGAACTCCTTCCTCTACTATTTCAAGAACAGGAAAATGAAACAAACAAAAATAAATAAAACACAGCCAAGGTGGTGAACTGAGTTGAGGCACAGGTTCGTAAAAGTAGCAAATATTATGGAATACACACAAGTACATCTCCCACGTGGAAATACACATTCAACATTAAACTGTAAATGTGAAGTGCTATGGAAGAATGGCCACATAATTTATATATTCTCTTTTATGCTACTCTATTTAAAGTTCTGGTCATAACAGAGGCACCTGGGTGGCTCAGTTGGTTAATTGGCTGCCTTTGGCTCAGGTCCCATGGTCCTGGGGTCATTCCAGCATCATCAGGGCTCCCTGCTCAGTGGGGAGTCTGCTTGCCCCCACCACCACTCTGCTGGTATAAGAAGGTTTAATGTAAAATTCCCTCTGTCTCTCCTTCCCTCCCCCACTTGTTCTCTCTCTCTTTCTCTCTCAAATAAATAAATAAAATCTTTATAAAAAAGTATTGGTCATAGTAGAATGAAGAAGCCCGAGGTTTTTTTTTTTTTTTTTTTTTTTTTTTCTGTTGCTGCTGTTTTATTTGGCTATGAAAGATGTTAATTGCCTTTGGAAAAAATCCCCATTGGAAATTAACAAAGATTGGTCAAAGTGAAGGCATAATGCCTATGTTTTAGAAAAGTGCCATGTAAGAGGACATAAGAATATAAGGCTAAAAGTCTAGGCTTTAGCTTGAGAGAGATGTAGACTCCAGTACTTCCCAGCGAAGTGACCCTGAGCCAGCTGCTTACGTTCATGAGAATGATTGTTCATCCATAAGGCAAGATCCTGCCCACTGCATTGGCTCTTGTAATGATTAAATGGTATGTAGCCAGGGAGAACAGCCTGAGAAAATTTGATGGGAGAAGGGTTTCTCAAAATTAATCAAAATCAAAGGATTCCATACAAGAGAAGATAGATTGATGGAGGAAGAGAGGGATAGATGGCCACGTAGCTCTATGCGTGGCAAAGCAAGCAGTGAGAGATTGTAGAAAATAGGTATAAGAAGTTTTAATGTAAAATTCTTCCAATTTTCCTGTATAATGAAAAGCTTTCTAAATACAATGTTAGGGGAAAAAATCTAGAGGCTTTTCTATAGTATTGAGTGGCCTTTGGAAATGTCAGTAGTGCCCTGGAGCCCAGGAAATAAGGAACAATTGCCTCACATTTTGCTGTGTAGTTGGGTTTCAGGACCTGGTATAGAGGAGACACATTCGGGCAAGTCCAAGTAACCCTGTCTCCATACACTTTGAACTGGAAAAATTCAGTTAGCCTGCCTTATCGTCATTTTCATCGTTCCCAAACAGTGAAAACTATGCCTATCTCTTAGGACTGAAATCAAAGTATCTGGCATCTATGATTAGGAAATCACAATGAGTACTATTATTATTATCAGTGTCAAAAAAAAACCCCTTAAAATTCATCTAACAGTTCATTCTACAGATGGACAAGCAGATGCTCAGAGAGGACACATGATTTTCCCAAGTCACAAGCTGATTAGTCATAGAAGCAGAATTTGATTTCAGATCTTCTGTGTTCCAGCCCAGTAATCCGTCTTTTGAATCACTCTTTCTCCTGAGACTTATTCCATCTTATAAAATTACATGAACTAACTCCATGGCAATCAAGTATCATCAATAATTCCTATGCAAAAGAACAAATGCCCAGTAAGCGATAATCCAAGGCTGGAATGGTGGAGTTCTCTCCACCACTGGCTTGGCTGACCTGTGTTCAATCCTTGGGCAGTCCCAGATTCCATAGGATCAAAAGACTTTGGGACAGCCAGCTTTGAGTCCTCCAGAGATCTTGGGCCTAAGAGGTAGCATGGTTTATCAGTTTGGGCACTGTGGCATGCTGGCATGGCATGTGGCAACTTCACGGGTATAGCAGCAGTCCTTTAGCAAATCCCTCCTTGTCCTGTCTCATTTGAGCAGACCAGGGCAAAGAAGCAGCTCCTCCTGGAATATGACTGGGGTCATTAGGCCTGCCTGTTCCTACATATGTCCCCCCATGTTGGGAATTCCAAATTCTTGCTAAATTTGCAGAAGGGAAATCAGAGAACTTGAATCCCTTTGCAACCACATGAGTGTTTAGCAACTTTACGCCAAGAGCTCAGAGACTGGAGAAAACAGCTTTTAATGTCTGAGTCATTTTCCTATCTCTGACCTGCCCACACTGGGATATTTCTCTGGCCTTATCTAACATATGTACAGATTGTGCTGGTCTTTGAGAAAATTAATCTATAAATATTTCTTTTTTAATGTTCAGTAAGGAATTCTCCTAGCTATATGTTTCTGGGCTTCCTTATCAGCTGCCATGAAACTTGATGATTGCAGACCCTAAAGAATCTAAAGTAGTAAAATATTTTCCATGGAGAAGTTAGAGTGGTGTATAAAACTGTGAAATGAGAAGTCTGGATATTATTGCTCTTATGGAGATGTTAAGCTACATAAGATTTTCGGGTGTCTTTTCTGACATCAGAAAAATCTCGAACTGGCTGGCAATGAGCGCATAGACACTTTGCATTCTTTTTTTTTTTTTTAAAGATTTTATTTATTTATTCATGAGAGACACAGAGAGAGAAAGAGGCAAAGATACAGGCAGAGGGAGAAGCAGGCTCCTCGAGGGGAGCCTGATGAGGGACTTGATCCCAGGACTCCAGGATCATGCCCTGAGCTGAAGGCAGACGCTCAGCCACACTGAGTCACCCAGGTGTCCTTAGAAGCATTCTTCAAAAAAAAAAAAAAAAAAAAATTATTGAGATATAACCTATATGCCATTGCTATGGCTCTCATTTCAATGGTACCATTTAGCAATTTCTGGTTGACTTACAGAGTTGTGCAACTATCACCCCAGTCCAATTTTAGAACATTTCCATCACACCAAAGAAATTCCTCCTATCCATTAGGCAGACACTCCCCATTCCCACTCCTAGTCCCTGGCAACCACTAATCTACTTTCTTTCTCTATAAATGTACCTTTTCTAGAAATTGCATACAAATGGTAAATGGGTTCTTAAGAACAGATAATCATATCTCTGTTATTCATAAATTCATTCAACTACTTAACAATATGTATTATGCATGCTAGTTGCTTGTCCTAAAGCAAGTAAAAGAGTCTAGTTCCTGTCCAGATAGAAAGGCAGGAAGTTAAACAACTAAAACCAAGAAAAGTTTATGGTCTGTGAAAGGGAAGGCCCAAGGCTCTCTGAGAAAACTTATCTGGAGTTCATCAAGTAGTCTGGAGAAGTCAAAGGAGGCTTCTTGGAGGGAGTGGCATGTGAATGAAAACCCCGAAGGGTAGGCTGGAGGTAAGCAGGAGAGTCAGGAGAGAATTCTGCAGGTCAGCCATAGGGGATGTATGTTAAATTTGAGGGACCAAAGCAGGTTTGGCAAGGTTGAAATATAATGTATGTGAAGGAGCAAGGAAGGCCCGGAGACATGGTGACCATGGGGAGTGGCCTTGGAGGGTGCGTAAAGCCAGGTCACAATTGGCCATGGTGTTCTGAAGGCAATGAGAAGCCTTTGAGGAGCTTTAGGTAGGGCTGGATGTGACATCGCAAACAGACTGAAGCTTGGCAAGAATTGAGACGGAAGATCAGTGAGCAAAGTGCTGGAGTCACCCAAGCAAGAGATGCCACTGGGAGGCAGCATAGCCACGTGGTTAAAAGCTTCTGATTTTTCCAAAGAAGACTTACAAATGGGCAACAGTTTTTCGGGGTGTCAGGGTACACAATTATGAAGGCTGGCAAATCCAAAATCTGCATAGCCAGTGTCCAGTTCAAGTCTACAAGGTAGCAAACTGTTAGAGTACCAAGAAGAGTGGATGGCTCAGTTAAAAGGCCATCAGGCAGGAGAATTCTTTCTTACTTGATGGAAAGCCACCCTTTTCTTCTATTCAGACTTCAACTGATTGAATGAGGCCCACCCACATTATAGAAGGCAATTGGCTTACTCAGTTTATAAATTTAAATGTTAATTTCATTCAATAATACCTTCACAGAAAGACCTAAAATAATGTTTAGAAATAATAAAATTCCTGGGCACCCCATGGCCCAGTCAAATTGACACATACAATTAATCATCACCTGGTTTAATAGGAAAGTGGTAGGTAAGGGTGCCATTTTATAAAGGAGAGTCAGGGAAGATATCTCCAAGGAGAGGCCATTTGAATAGTGACCTAAATGAAGTATAAGCAAGATGCTGTGGTTGTGGTGACCCACTTGGTGGGTCATTTGAGGTGGAGGGAATAATGAGTATCTAGGACCAGTCCAGAACCTCTGAGCTGAGGTGAGAAGCCACTATGGCTGGAGCAGGAAGCCAGTTGGTGGGTGGGGGAAGGGTGCATCAGGGAAGACACTGAGGTTGGAGAGGTGGTCAGCACCAGGTTCATGTGAACTTTGTAGGCCACAGCGAAAATTGGGCATTTCATTTTAAGAGTCATGGAAAACTATTGTGGAGTTTTAAGCACATTTCTCTTGCTACTGTACTGAGAATAGGTTGTAGAGGGGCAAGCGTGGAAGCAGGGACCCCAGTATCTGAGGTTATTGCTATAATTAGACTAGAGATGATAGTATCTGGGGCTGTATTGAAGGCTATGAGAAGCAGTCAGATTATGGACATACTTTGGAGGGAGAGCAGAGGACCTGGTGGTAGAATGAATGAGTATTTTAATAGACACATTAATAGAAAATAGACAAATGCTCAGGATGTGCCCCATCAACCCTTTTTACAGACCTCCATTATGCCTGATGACAATTCAGCTTTCACAGAGGGAATCCTTTTGCTGGCTGGGGTGGACTCTGTCAGGTGATTATTTTTCTGAATGGCTGTGGATGTGCTCACTCTTCTAGAAAAGTTGCTCTTGCTTTATTCACCACTATATGCTCCTGTCTGTTTGCCAGGAAAGCTATCTCTGCACGTGCTGCCTTCACTATATCTTCGTAGCTCAGCTTTGCTGTGCAAGAGCTTCTTGGCTAACTATCATAGACTTGTTTGTTTGGTTTTGTCTTATTTTTCTGAAGCCCTACAATGTTATTGAGGTATAATTCACATATATCAAATGCACAGAGCTTAGGTGAACAGTATAATGCATATACCTGTGAAATCTAAACCATAAACAGGATTAGAACATTCCCATTGCCCAAGAAATTCTCCCCATGCCCACTTCCATTCCATCTGTAGCACTCTGGTCCCCACCAACCAGTTCTGATACCTTTCACCATAAAGTAATTTGGCGTAGTCAACTTCATATAAGGAAACCATTAGAATGCCTTCTTTTGTGTCTGGCTTCTTTCATTCAACACGATGTATTTGAGATTCATCTATGTTATTGTGTCAGTAGTTTGTTCCCTGAATGAATATAGCTTAATTTGTTTATTAATTCACCACTTGGTGGACATTTGAGTGGTTTAAAGTTTGAGGTCATTGTAATTAAACTGTAGTGAAGCATTATTCACAACAGCCAAGATGTGGAAATAACCTGAATGTCCACTGACAGATGAATGGATAAAGAAGATGTGGTGTATACACACAATGGAGTACTATTAAGCCTTACAAAGGAAGGAGATCCTTTGATATGGGACAACATGGCTGAATCTGGAGGATACTATGCTAAATTAAATAGGCCATCACAAAAGGAAAAATACTGCATGATTCCACTTATATGAGGTATCTAAACTAGCCAAACTCATAGAAGCAGAGCATAGAATGGTGACTGCCAGGAACTGGGGAGACAGGGAAATTGAGAGTTATTATTCAATGGGAAAAAAGTTGGAGTATGTATGGTGAATAAGTTCCAGAGACCTTCTGTACAACATTGTGCCTCTGCTTACCCATACTTTGTTTTACACTTAAAATTTTCCTAAAATCATAGATCTGATGTTAAATGTTTTTACTATAATAAAAAAAATGTGGTGAACATAGGGTACAGCACTTATTATTTACACATATTTTCATTTCTCTTTGGTAAATATGTAGGAATAGAATTGCTTGGTCACTGGGAAGTTGTATGTTAAATTTATTAGAGCTTTGTTTCAATTTAGCTTTCACATGTGGGAAGGCACACAGGACATCCACTTAGGACCTTCCTCATCAGACCTCAGAGGAAAACAGTCCACGAGGATAATGATAAAGACACAAATCATCATGAAGAGGAAGAGCAGAGGATTATGATAATGGTGATGTTTTTATAGTACTTGCCATGGATGGTTTTCTATGTATTAATTTATTAAATCCTTACCACAACACTGTTTATGTGTTTACCCTCATCTTATAGTTGAAGAAACTGAGGCTGGGAGATCTTAATCGATGTTCTCAAAGTGACTCAAACTCAAATTGAAAAAGCCCATGTTTTTCAACTAATTGTACCACCTCATAAAAGGGGTGCTGTGGACATCATCTTTCACATTCACATTCTGACCATCCTTTCTTGAGTCTTCTTTGTGTCCAGTTTGCTTGGCACCTGCTCTCTGATGTCAGAAGTGTTGATTTCATGTCTGCCTGCCTTTAAGGTTTCTTAGATTAGTTTGCCCTCTCCAACCCCCTTCTGCCCCTGTTTCTTCCCCTGCCTTATCCCTACCCACTGTGCCCCACCCCTTCATCATCACCACACCTCCACCACCACAGCCCATTATAATTTACCTAAAGCCCATAAGCATGCACTCTTGAATCAACTTTTCTCAGTGGTTAAAAGGATCTTTCCTAAAAACTGCTTAATTGCTCTCCCAAATATTTTGTTGTTTTTGTGAAGAATTGTGCTCAGAATCATTATTATAATGAAAGTGCTTGACTCAATGTCCTGCTGAGTACAGACATGCCATTTTTGTGGGTACCTTTCTTCCATTTGATGGGGATTTCAAATAAATTCATTAAAAGTAGATTGTTATGACTTCATTTTACATTTTTCTTCTAGAAATATCTAATTAAATTAAGATAATTAACCCACATCTTGAGTTCTGATTTTTCAGCAATAAACTCCTACCTTGTAACAATACATTTAGGTTGTCATTTTCATTTACTTTAAATTAATCTCCATTAATTTAAGTTAGATTAGGCAGAAGGAAGTAGGAAATACAGCCATTAAGTAGGAACTAGGCTAAGGAATAGGAATTCTCTCTCTATATATTTTTTGAATTCTCTATATTTTTGAACAGAACCTCAAATCCAACTTCATATAAATTTCATATATTTCATAACTCCAATATCATGGGTAAAATAACAAATTCAGGTCATTTGTGGAGATACTTTTTCTTTAAAAATTGAAATTAATTTGTACAAACAATTATCTTTTGAAATATCTCCGTAAGGTATAGGCACAGTTTAAATTATTTATAATTCATGCTCACTGAAATTTCCCTGAAATTTAAGAGATGATTTCTGTGAAGGCAAGGCTCTAGTGTTCAACTTGCTAGAAAGTGGGTGCCCTCTTGTGGACTATAGAACACCAAGGAAAGATTTCAGTTCTGAAGTCCTAAGTAGTCTAAACCTGTTAGATAGCCTTCATTCACCAAAGTACACACTGAATCCTTAGCACTGAATTATAAAACTAAATAAAACTTGGAAAGCAGATGGTTAAGCCTATTCAAGACATTATAGAACCTTAGAATTTGAGGGATAACATCATTTTACAGATAAGGAAACCAAAGCTCAAAGAAGTTGAGTGACTTGTCCTCAAACCATAAGACATCACACCCTGAGGTCCTGACAAGAATTGAAGACCCTTCATGAAAACAGTGTTAACATGCTGAGTAACCACACGGAAATATGCATCAAGAGAAACACATATACGTAGTATGGAAAACATAAAAACTTTTATTAATACTCTGCTGTTGTGCATTCCTTAAACATGCTTGAAGTTTCCCACTCCAAATAGAGTGGATTGGGGGGGAAGCAGGTTAGGAGGGGACACAGTCGTGGAAGGGAATGGTGTTACTCACCTGAGGTGGGATGGACAGTCTTGGGGTGGGTGTGAAGTGGATGGTTTTGAGAGTTGATTATGAGGATGAGTCCACAGATTTACTGAGATTAATTGTTGGAAGAGAGAAGGCAGGGAGGGATGGTTCCTAAGTTTCTGGTTTGGGGCCATTGTGTGGATGATAATCAAGAAGTTGGCTCGAATGAACATTAGCTTGAAATGATGACCAAAAAAGTTAATGGTTGGGTTGTCTACATGTTTCTGTAGGATTAAACCACACAATATGAAACCTTTTGTGAAAGTGTGTGTCCACAAGGATATTTAATTGATAACAAGAATATTAGAGATGGAGATAGAGAAAGTCTATACCTGGCTTGCAAGTGTTGATGAGACTAAAAAAATAAAAAAATACATAAAAATAAAAAAATCAAGGTTATAATAGAAGGCTTGTTCTTCTTTTTTATTTTTCTTGGTAACTTTCATTATACCCTCATTTCAAGATGAAATTAGAATTTAGTAGCTCTAAATTACATAATAATTTTGCTTAGTTTTTATTATGATTATTGATTCAAACCTTCTTTTTTGATGTTTATAGCATCACAGCATTGGGGAGCAACTGGTTTCACCCCATTGGTCTTCTTTTCCATAATCTTGATACTTAGACAAAGGCAGTATTCTGAACATTTCAGGTGGATTATACCTTTGGAGAGGGGCTACATGTCAGATTCCTTGCTTAAAATATTATGCTTTCAAAAAAAAATATTATGCTTTCTAGGGGTTTCAGAATTTTATAGGAGGTTCCAAAAATGGTGGATTTTCAGGCATTGAGACACCTGATAAAGGACATGTCTTAGGGCTTAGAAGGGCCGAATACACTGTCTCAGATCACACTTGAAATCATCACCATTTTCCTCTCCTGGAGCAAAAGGGAAAAAGCAGATAGAACATGGACTGTGCCATCAGACAGAGGTGAATCTGAGAACTGGTTATGGCTTACTGTATGCCCTTGTACAAATTATTAACTTTCCTTGGTCAAAATTTTCTCATCGATAACATAGATGATAGTGATGATACCCATGTGGTATTAGCCTTTTTGGGTGACTATAACAAAATGCTAAGATGGGGGCTTCAATAAGAGAAATCTGTTTTCTCACAGTTCTGGAAGCTGGAAAGATCAAGATGAAGGTGCCAGCAAATTTGATTTCTGGTGAGAGCGTCCTTCCTAGATTGTGGATGGCTAATTTCTTGCTCTCTCTTCCCGTGACCTTTCCTCTATGCATGTGTTCAGAAAGAGAGAGTGCTTCCCTGATATCTTTTCTAAGGATCAGGGGCTTGCCCTTATGATTTCACCTAGCCTTAATTGTTTCTTTGGAGGCTCCATCTCCAAAAACAGCCACACTGGGGCTAGAGCTTCAACATTTGAATTTAAGGGTGATGATGGTTGACACACACATTCCATCCATAACATACATCCGAGGGCTTGAGTGAAGATTAAGTGAAATGATGCTGCAAACTGGCTGTTCTCATTGCAGCACACTGATAATACAAGCTGACTTATTTTGTTCCTTAAGAGACCTGTCACATCTATTGTGTTCTTCCTACCTGTTAGCTCATTTGAAGAATTTATTACCGGAAACATATTTTGCCACTCTTGCTAAATGTATTATTACTCATATGATAGCACCTAACAGGGACAGGAAGAATGGACCTTGCTTTTCCCATATTATTTGTCCTAACATTCCTCACTTTTTAATTCCTTTTGTAAGCCACAAAACCATAGTGTAATTATTTTGTTTTCCTCGTTTTCTTTTTCTTTTTTTTTTAAAGAAAAAAGTACTAACTTTGGGCTTTGTTCTTCTTTTTCTTTAGGTGTAAATTTAGATTATTTATTTAAGATGTATGTTGGTTCTCTAGGTAGGCTTTTATCATTCCAAACTTCCCTTTTAAAACTTCTTTTCCTTGGGATGCTGGGTAGTTCAGTGGTTTGAGCGTCTGCCTTTGGCTCAGGGCGTAATCCCGGGGTGCCGGCATCGAGTCCCACGTCAGGCTCCCTGCATGGAGACTGCTTCTCCCTCTGCCTGTGTCTCTGTGTTTCTCATGAATAAATAAATAAAATCTTAAAAAAAAAAAACCAACTGCTTTTGCTTTATCCTATGAATTTTGTTAAGGTGTATTTCCATTTCCTTTCCTTTTTTTTTTTTTTTTTTTTAAATTCCTTTCTAGTCATTTTGGCCCAAAGGGATCTGTAAGAGTAGTTCAAAACAATGTTTCCTTATTTAAAGACCAAAATTCGGAATAGTCTTTTGTGCCTGCTTTATAACCCTAAGTCTGAGATAATAATTGCTGGGCATTTTCAGAGTTTTTTTTTTTTTTTTTTTTTTTTAGCCTAGGTAGTTTCATCAGTGTCCTCTGCAACCTGATAGACTCTAGCAACCCTTTATGTGCTAATAGTGGAATTTCTGGCAGTTTAACAAATGAAAACTTGTAACTCCACAGGATTTTCTTTTTTTTTTTCTTTTCTTTTTTTTTAGAGAGAGAGAGAGAGAGAGAGCGTTTGAGAAATCAGGAGAGGGAGAGAAAGAATCTGAAGCAGGACAATGTAGGGCTTGATCTCACAACCTTGAGATCATGGCCTGAGCTGAAACCAAGAATCACTTACCTTAGTATCTCAAGTGCCCCAGAATTCCATAGGATTTTCATAACATATGCAATTGAGAATCTTTTTTCAATTGTTAACATCCCATGATAGTCAACATTGTATGGCATTAAATATTTTTCTTGAATAGCTTTTAACGGAATTTCAACTGAAAGTCTCCTACTTAGTTCACCATTTAAAGCATGGTATACAACTCTGGGAAACGAATAGGGGTGGTGGAAAGGGAGGTGGGCGGGGGGTTGGGGTGACTGGGTGATGGGCACTGAGGGGGGCACTTGATGGGATGATCACTGGGTGTTATGCTATATGTTGGCAAATTGAACTCCAGTAAAAAGAAATTAAAAAAATAATAGTTTGGTATAGGAAAGAATGGCTCCAACAGTATTTGTTGTGATTTGATAACATTAAATATATTGACTGTATTGAGCCATATTTGGGTGTTGTAAACTTTTTTTAAGTTTTTGTTTTAATTCCAGTTAGTTAACATATAGTGTTACATTAGTTTCAGGTGTACAATACAGTGATATATGTATTTCTGTTTTTGCTTGTCTTAAGGTATTTTTTTATTTTTCCTTTGAGTTTTTTATTAACCTATTGATAACTTGGTAGCATGTTATTTCATCACATATTTGTGATTTTTTTTCAGTTTTCTCTAGAAATTGATTTCTAGTTTCATATCACTGTGGTTGGAAAAGGGACTTGATATGATTTCAGACTTTTTAAATTTACCAAGACTTGTGATCTATACTGGAGAACCTTCCATGTGCACTTGAGAAGAATGTGTATTCTGCTGACTTTGGATGGAATAATGTGTATTTTATCTATTAAGTCCATCTATTCTAATGTATCATTTAAAAAATTATTTATTCAGAGAGAGGGGCAGAGACACAGGCAGAGGAAGAAGCAGGCTCCATGGAGGAAGCCCGACGTGGGACTTGATCCCAGGTCTCCAGGATCACACCCGGGGCTGGCTGCAGGCGGCACTAAACAGCTGCGCCACCGGGGCTGCCATCTAATGTGTCATTTAAGGCCAGTGTTCACTTACTGATTTTCTAGATGATCTCATCCATTGATGTACATGGAGTATTAAAGTCCCCTATGATTATTGTATTGCTGTCACTTTCTCTCCCTTTATGTCTGTTGATATTTCCTTTATATGTTTAAGTGCTTCTATGATAGGTGCATACCTATTTACAAATATTATATCCCCTTCTTACACTGACCACATTATCATTATATAGTGCCCTTCGATAACTTCTTTACAGTCTTCATTTTAAACTCTATTTTGCCTGGGATGCCTGGGTGACTCAAAGGTTGAGTGCCTGCCTTTGGCCCAGAGCATAATCCCGGGTCCCAGGTATCGAATCCCACATCTGGCTCCCTGAGAGGAGCCTGTTTCTGTCTCCGCCTGTGACTCTGCCTCTCTCTGTGTGTCTCTCATGAATAAATAAACAAAATCTTTAAAAATAATAATAAAAAAATAAAGTCTATTTTGTCTGATATGTGTAGTTTCCCTAGCTTTCTTTTCTTTTCCATTTGAATGGAACATCTTTCTCCATACCTTCAATTTTAGCCTGTGGGTGTCTTTACAGCTGAAGTACATCTCTTGTAGGCAGGACCTAGACAGATCTTGGATTTTTGTTTGTTTGTTTCTTTATCCATTCAGGTGTTCTCTGTCTTTGGAACAGAGAATTTAGTGCATTTACACTGAAAGTAAATATGGATAGGTATGTACTTATTGCCATTTTGTTCACTGTTTTTTTTTTTTTTTTGTATTTTTTTGTATATTTTTTTATTGGAGTTTGATTTGCCAACATATAGTATAACAACCAGTGCTTATCCCATCATGTACCCCACTCAGTGCCTGTCACCCAGCCACCCCAACCCCCTGCCCACCTCCCTTTCCACCACCCCTTGTTCGCGTCCCAGAGTTAGGAGTCTCTCATATTCTCTCACCCTCTCTCATTTTCCCACTCATTTTCTCTCCTTTCCCCTATAATCCCTTTCACTATTTTCTATATTCCCTGTATGAGTGAAACCATACAATGTTTGTCCCTCTCTGATTGACTTACTTCACTCAGCATAATACCCTCCAGTTCCATCCACGTCAAAGCAAATGGTAGGTATTTATCGTTTCTAATGAAAGATCTAAATGTGAGGCAACAATCCATAAAAATACTAGAGAAGAACGCAGGCAGCAACCTTTTTGAACTCAGCCACAGCAACTTCTTCAAGATACATCTATGAAGGCAAGGGAAACAAAAGCAAAAATGAACTATTGGGAATTAAGATAAAAAGCTTCTGCACAGCAAAAGAAACAGTCAACAAAACTAAAAGACAACCTACAGAATATTTGCAAATGACATATCAGATAAAGAGCTAGTATCCAAGATCTATAAAGAACTTATTAAACTCAACAGCAAAGAAACAAATAATCTAATCATGAAATGGGCAGAAGACATGAACAGACATTTCACCAAAGAAGACCTACACACGGCCAATAAGCACATGAGAAAATGCCCCGCATCACTTGCCATCAAGGAAATACAAATCAAACCATAATGAGATACCACCTCACCCCAGTGAGAATGGGGAAAATTAACAAGATAGGAAACAACATATGTTGGAGAGGATAGGGAGAAAGGGGAACCCTCTTGCACTGTTGGTGGGAATGTGAACTGGTATAGCCACTCTGGAAAACTGTGGGGGGGTTTCCTCAAAGATTTAAAAACAGAGCAAACCTATGACCCAGCAATTTCACTACTGGGTTTTTACCCCAAAGATACTGATGTAGTGAAAAACCAAGACACCTGCACCCCAATGTTTATAGCAGCAGTGTCCACAATAGCCAAGTTGTGGAAGGAGCCTCGGTGTTCATCAAAAGATGAATGGATTTTTTGCCTGTTTTGTAGTTTCTCTGTTCTTTCCTTCTCTTGTTCTCTTCCCTTGTGACTTGATGATTTTTTTTACTGTTAGGCTTAGATTCCTTTCTTCTTATCTTTTGTATATCTACTATAGGTTTTTGTTAGTTGTTATTATGAGGCTCTCATTCTATGCATATGGCAATCTATTTTAAGTTGATAGCAGTTTAAATTAATGCATTCTAAAACTCTACGTTATTTCCCCCATGGTATGTTTTTAATGTCACATTTTACATCTTTATATTTTTTGTATCCCTTAGCTGATTATTGCATTTATAGTTATTTTTACTACTTTCACTTTTTAACCTTTATTTTAGCTTTATAAGTAATTAATCCACTACTTTTACTGTATATTTACCTTTGCCAGTGAGATTTATACTTTCATATGTTTTCTTATTACCAATTAATGTCCTTTCTTTTCAACTTAAAAAAGTCCCTTTAACTTTTCTTGTAAGGTTAGTTTAATGCTAATAAACTCCTTTAGCTTTTGCTTATCTGGAAAGCTCTATGTCTTCTTCAAATCTGAGTGTTAATCTTTCCAAGTAGAATATTCTCAGTTAGAAGTTTTTCCCTTTCAGCATTTTGAGTGCATTCTGCTATCTCCTTTGCCCTGCAAAATCTCTGCTGAAAACTGGTGATAGTCTTATGGGGCTTCTTTGTATGTAACAAGCTTTTTCTCTTGCTGATTTTAAGATTTTCTCTTTAATTTTTAGCATTTTAATTATAATGTGTCCTGGTGTGAATTGTTTTGGATTCATCTTATTTGGAGCTCTCTGGCATTCCTGGATCTGGCTGTCTGTTTCCTTCCCAAATGATGGAAGTTTTCAGGCATTATTTCTTCAAATAAGCTTTCTATCCCTTTCTCTGTCGCTTCTCCTTCTGGGAACCCTATAATGCAAATGTTATTCTGTTCGATGTTTTCCTGTAGGTCTCTTAAGCTATCTTCACTATTTTAAATTCTTTTTTTTTTTTTTTTTAAATTCTTTTTTTCTTTCTGCTGCTCTATTTGGGTGAGTTCCACTGCCTTATGTTCTAGGTAACTTATCCTTTCTTCCGATTCATCCATCTGCTATTAAATATTTCAGTTTAATGGCAATTATTGTATTCTTCAGCTCTGTATCTTCTGCTTGCTACTTTCTTGTATTTTCTATCTCAGTTGAAGTTCTTACTGTATTTATCCATTTTTCTCTCAAGTTCAGTAAACATTTTTACTACCATTACTTTAAATTCTTTATCAGGTAAATTGCTAATTTCTGTTGCCTTATGGCTTTTTCCCTGAGGTTTCATCTAATTCTTTCATTTGGAACATATTCCTCTGCCTCATTTTTCTACTCTCCCTGTGTTTATTTCTATGTATTGGACAAAACATCTATTTCTCTTATTCTTCAAGGAGTGGCCTTGTATAGGAGATGAGACTTAATCTTTCAACTTTGCCCTAGCTCTTTGTTGTGTCTTAAACCTTTGGATTGTCCAAGCAGCTTGATTTATTCTTGATAGATCCCAGTTGTTAAAGGTGTGCCAAGACCTATCAATTTTTCAAAGGGGAGGGCAAGGTGTAACTCAGTCAGCATTTAGTTTCAGGTTGATTGGAAGCCAGACTTTAGCAGAAGCTTTTAAAGTATGCAAATGTATATAGTCCTGTGGGACTGCAGTGGTAACCCCTGCTGGCCTCAAGACCAGAGATCTGGGGACATCCCCTGGGTGAAAAGCTCCTTTCTGGGAGATACCAGGAGCTATAGCAATACCAAGGCAGAACACAGACATGGCATTTTCCAGCCATTTCCCTGAGAGCTCCTCCATAAACTCTAGATATCTGGAAAACTTGAATTCTACCTCTTAGGCTGAAGCTCAAAGACAAGTAAATAGGCCTTTTTCATAGAAAATGGGGTGTATTTTTTGTCTGCTGCTTATGTAGTTCCCTGGCAAAAACTCTCTCTCTAATTACAGTGACAGACCCTTGGGACCCAGGAATATAAGGCTCTTGACCACCAAAGCCAGGCAATCAAGGATCATCTCCCGTGTGGGCTGCATGTGCCCACCATCTTTAGCAGGGCTAGGGCCTACCCACTGGCACTGTCAGGGTAGAGGAACAGCACAAAAATGATTCCTGCCAGTGCCCGCATCCCTGAAGAGAGTATCAACAGGCCTCTGCTCTTCTGGAAGATGCTTTAAGATCAGCAAGTCAGGACACCTGTCCCGGTTGGACATCTGCCTTTGGCTTAGGTCGTGATCCTGGGATCCTAGGATCGAGTTCCATATCAGGCTCTCTGCAAAAAGGCTGCTTCTCTCTCTGCCTATGTCTCTGCCTCTCTCTCTATGTCTCTCATGAATAAATAAATAAAATCTAAAAAAAAAAAAAAAGATCAGCAAGTCAATCTTCTTCACACAGAGTCTGGGTACTTGTCAAAATGCTAGTGCAAAACTAGTGTTTTTGTACTAGTCTCTGGAATGAGTGAGTCTGTATGCAAATGCTTTAAGAAATTTATTTCCTGAACATGAGCTCCCCATTTGTTTTCAAAGCTATACATTTTGGGGGGCTCATCCCTCCAGTGCAGGTCCTAAGGGTTGGGGTGCCTGATGTGGGGCATGAACCCTTCAGTTCTCAAGGAGAAGCTCTGAATTTATGAGACCCCTCCTAATTGTGGGTTGCTATACTATGGGTGGGGTTTGGGGTGTCTCTGCCACTCCTACCCATCTGGATGTATCCCTTTTACTAATTGTTGTGAGCAGCTGTTCCACTAGTTTTTAGGTCTTTTCAGAAGGAATTGATCCATACGTAGTTGTAGATTCAGTGTATCTACAGGAGGAGGTAAGTTCAGAATCTTCCTATGATGCCTTGAAGAGTCCTATCCTGTTTCCCTCTTAAAGAGTTAATTCTGCAATTGTAGGATCTTTGGCTAAAGGACTTCAAACCATCTTCACCTTTGGGACATGCTTTCAGAGAGTGGGGGAATAAGAAATCATTTTAAAATTACATTCCTTTAAAACAAATAAGACAACTCAATACATTTCATTCACAATTCTACTTGTTGGAATTTGTTCTAAGGCAATAACCCAAAGTACATAAAATTGTAAATGCAAAGATAATTACTGTAGCATTGACTGTGATAAGCAAAATCAAACAAAAATAACTTCTATATCCACTACTTGGTAGTTAAATCATGTATATCCATTCAGTGGAATTTTATGTAGCCCCTGAAAAGCATGTTGTTAAAAAGTTTCTACTGACGTGGGGAAGCATTTATTATGGAGAAAATTCTAGGACATATACCAAGATGCTAACAGTGATTATTTGGGGGTACTGAGATTTCCTACATTGTTTTTGAGTGTTTTGTATTGAATAACTAGTAAGCTTATAAAATAAGCTTATAACTATAGTTTATAACTATAAATTAAATTTATAAGAAAATCAAATAAACATTATTTTTAAAAAGCCAAGGCATCTGAGAACCCACAATTTTCTTGGCAGGGTTGTGCATTGGTGGGAGCCTATTGAAGGAAGATTGAGCACTTATCAACATTCCAAAAAAGGGTAATTTAGGAAAAATAGATGACATTCTAACTCATGGTTTCCTTGAAAGACCCATAGCCAAAATTTAAGTGAATAAAAATTAATATTATTATAAAATATACATATAGAAATAAATGTTTTTTAAAAATGAAAGGTAACTGACTTCATGTCAAAAGTGTGATTTGTGGTTATTTTTCTCCTCTTTTTAATGTATTTTTAAATTTTAAATATTAAATACTCCATAATGGGCGTATTTTAGACTCTATTTTTTTCCTGACCCAGTAAATGAAGAGCCTGAACTCTTCAGGAAAAGCTAAGGACCTTGGGGACAAAAATGTATATTCTTCTTGGTCTCCTCAGCATCCACCCTGGACCCTAGTACATGTTGGTAACTGTATCAAATACCAGCTGAAATGGTTACTATATCAAGCTGGATTCCTGTGCTACTCACATTCCTTCTTAGTGTGCAGAATTGCAAAGTCACATATTAAACTGTCAAATAAATAAAATTAAAAAATGAGTAGCATTAACTATGCCTTTCAGAATTGAGAAGAGAACATTTCTGTTTCTTCAGGAAAACAGTTGCCAGTAAAGAAATAAATCCCTGGATGAGAATCAAGAGTTTTTCTAAATATACAGCCAACCATCAATTGCTTATTTGGTTTTGTGACCAGGATCCATGGATCCACCCTCAGCATTTGTCTCTCATCCAGCCAAACAAGGGATGTGGACTTGTTAATCATGTAGGATGGGTGGTGATTGGGAAAAAGCTTCAGAGCATATTGTTTCCATTGGCTCAGCCACTTGATGGTCCAAATCCAAAGCAGATGGTTGGGTCTTCCCTAAAACATGTGGTTCCAGGGCCATGAAGCCTGGAGCCTCAGAGGCTGCCCTTCTTACAAGAAGATCAAAACCCAAGCTATTATGAAACCTATGAAATTGTTACACTATATGTTGGCAAATTGAACTCCAATAAAAAATATACAAAAAAAAAATTCATTCAAGGTCTCTGACATGGAGATAGCATAGTCCTCGGTACAGAAGCAAAAACAGTTAAAGTACATCTTTACAAAGTATTTGATACAGCGTAAAGCATTTCTCCATATTTAAAATTCTCTTGACTGAGTATAAAAGAGGCAAAACAAGTCTCACTAGCCCCATATTATAAAAGAATAAACCAAAACATAGATGGAGTATTTTGCCCAACATTATCCGGTACATTCATGGAAGAGGTGGAATGTGAACCCCAGGTTTCCTGATTTCTTTTTAAGTCGCTTTTATTGAGATATAATTTACATGCAACAAAATCTACTAATTTTAAGGGTACAATCTCTTGATTTTTGACAATTTATACAGTTATATAATCACCCACATGGGATACAAAATATTTTCATTTTTCCATGTTTCTTTTTGTCCTTGGTCGCCAGTCTCCTTCTACTTCCACACTTTGGTCCCTGGCAACTGACAAATTAGTTCAATTACTATAGTTGTGCCTTTTCTGGCATTTGATATAAATGGAATCATACAGCATATGGTCTTGTATCTGACTTTGAAAACTCTGCATAACACTTCTGAGATTGATCCCTGTTACTGTGTGTGCCTGTAGTCCAACTGTTTTTTATTGCTTAGTAGTATTCCATGGTTACAGTATTTTTATTGTGCATTCTATTTTATTCTAGTAGAATTCCGATGTCAGATATGAATACATCACAATTTGTTCATCTATTTACCTTTGATCCATCTTTACTTTGGGATCTACTAAAATGCTGAGAGATGCTTGCCCCCTACCCATGATGTTCACTTCCATCTAAGCTCCACAAGAACAAGAAGAATGTCTGTCTGATTTATGGCTGTTTTCCCAATTACTAACACAATGCCTGGCACCAAGGATGTGCTCAATAAAAAATTTGTGGTTGAATGCATGGATGGACAAATGAATGAATAAATGAACACAATATGGCAGTCTGGCTAATCAACTGAGGAGGGAGACTGCCCTGGGAAGAGAACCATATCATTAAACTCATTTTGATAGTTTTCAGATTCTGGGTACTATCTACAACCTTTCTGAGTTCACTTCTTCTAAAATGGGGACAATAATCATTATCTTATGAGATTGTTATGAGACTTTAATGCAATGGTTTATGTAAAGCATCTTACACAGGGCCTTCCAGGTCTTAAGTGCCTAATAGTTTATCTGGGTTAATAGTTTACCATAAAAATTGCTATTTGGATAAGATGAAATGTGTTCAAGGCAGGAAACTTTGTAGGCAGTTAGCAAACTACTCTTCCCAGAAATTCAACTGAAAAACCCAAGGTATGGCTAATGTTTCTCCTTTCCTGTTATGTAGACACTTAGCCCATCCATTCACAGACTTCAGTGGCCAGCATCCTTGCTTGCATGTTTATGTAGAGCTGTCTTCATGTCTATTTTGCAAAGTGGCTGTCATAATAGTCTTCCCATTCTTACCATTGATAATTAGAAGATGAATTTCTGTTTACAAATTTAATTCAGCACATGAATGCGAGCAAACTTGCTGCTCATTCAGGAAGACTTCTTAGCTAATCTACTTACTTTGACTAATTACCTTTAGAATTTCCAATAATGCCCCAAACAAATGCCCTCCCATTACCTTCCCCCTGTGCTAACTCAGATTCCTATTAAGGTGTCAGATAATGCAACTGGCCCTGAATAAAGCTGTTGGCCACTTGTATGAAAGAATCTGCTGTCCCCAAAACAATTTTGTGGTTTTCAAGGGGGAAATGAGATTAGAATTCCCATTTGTTTTCTAAGAGGGTTAGCTTTTTTGTTCTCTGGATCAAGTTACATGTGTGACTTACCATCATCTTGCTTCCATTAAATGACCTCAAAACTGAACGCATTCTCCCAGGACAAAGAAAAATCCCCAAACCAAGCTACACCCATTCGTTCTCCAATATCATCTATTTCTGAAGAATTTCATCTGTCTATGCTTGCTTCACCCCAGCCTGTAGCTTTGGCATTATTCTCTATGACTAACATTGTCTTCCTCCTTCAAACACTTTGGAGTCGAAGAATCCTCAGATGACCAGGAAGGTCTTTGTAGCTAATCATTAAGTGTCCCTTTTGCAATTTAAGCTTGCTTCTTTGTACCCTAACTTCAGGGACAATAGTGTTGAAATAAATTTCCAAGTCTAATGGAGACACTCTTGTCCAGGGCGCCATATCAGTAAATTGAACTTCTGTGATCTTGTAAGCACTCCACTTGACCAGAAATGCAGTATATGCAGTCAGCCAATCCCCAAACACCAAGCCAGCTCGGGGCTCTATACTTATTTATTTGCTCCTTGATCTCTCTAAATAAGGTCAGATATGCCACCCTAGTTGATCATGCCATTTCTGTGTTGCTGCTTCTAATGCTTTGTAAAATTCACTCTTGCCCCAAATCTCTTGGGAAGAGCACTCCACTGCTTATGAGGTGCAGTGTCCTCCCAATCTGTGGACTGTTTTCCCTTGGATAGAAGACATCAAACTTATTGCCCAGTTGTTTTAGTTTTGTCATTTGACAGTAGAAAACAGACCTCTTTTTCTTTTGAATCACATTTCCTTTCAAAGGAAAGCCCATTCCCAACTGTGTCTTCCCTTTACTCAACAATTGCCATGTGTTTGGTCTTTCTCCCAGATGCCATGGTCTACCTTGGCTTCTTGGGCAGTAATGACCCTTGTAATTAGCAGAGGTTATAGACTTTTCCTAAAATCAGGGAGTAATCCTGTAGCTCTCCACTGAGTCTGTTTCAACTGCAAGTACTGTATGACGGTTCAATAAATCGGAAAAGAATTGGCAAACAGTGAAGTAAGCCTTTTGCCTGATTCTTCTTCACAGCATGAAATACGGATGACCATGTGCTCTTTAGGTCCTGTAGAGGTGGAAAAGCTGAAAGCATGTCCATTTAATGCCCACCTAGACATGGAGGGTAGCTTATCAAGGATCTCAGTACCCGGGAGAGTAGGAAGTCTCTGCTTGGCTTTTCAGTGGAGACCTCCACTGGAATTGGTCTTGGTGCAAAATGGAGTTGCCAGTAAAGGTCAGTGGGTTGCACATTTTCCATGTAGGATTCACCCTCATGCTTATTAAAAATGTGAATATTCAAGCTGCAACCCAGAGAGGCTGTTCCTGGAGGTGTTCTGAAGTAGATTTCTGCCTAATTCTTAATGTCTTATATGTACCCAGTAGGAAACTAAAGGCTGCTATGATCTCTTGATTTTCTTATAAAAAGGGAATTGAGGGTAAGCTAATCTACTAAGCATTATCAGAGTGGAAGCATCTGGTTAACATCAACTCCCTAGAGCCCTGTTTATCAGGTGTATTCCATAGACTACCTGCATTGGAATCATGAAAATGCTTATTGAAAACATAGATTCCTGGCTCTTATCCCTGATGTGAATTAGAATGTCCAAATTCCAGGCCCAAGAATCTGTACTTTAACACACTTCCCCAGGGATTTCAAAAGACATTATTGCTTGAGAAATGTTTTCCTATGGGCTAAGTCTTCTCAGTAAATGATAGGAGATGGACGCTATGAAATACGGGTCCTGCATGTTGCCACTTGGTGTGGTGGAGGCCTCATCCCTGGGCTGCTGAGGCTAGTCGTAGGTAGAGAAAACTGCCTCTCACATGGTATTTTAGGAGCATTGCCAGAAGCTGTGTGGCTTTGGGCAGCTTTCCTAATCTTTCTGTGTCAGTTTCTCAATCTTTAAAACGGGCATAATAATAGAGCCTGCTTCATAGAATTGTTGTGAGGATTAAATGAATAATTATGCTTTAAATCCTCAGAACAGTGTCTGGCCCACAGCAAAAACTATGAATGTGTCGGTTGCTGCTGCTGCTATTTCTGTTATAATTGTTACCCCAGTTTCCACCGTCTGGGGTATCCATTCTCTAAAACCCAGGAGTCACCAAACTATGGCCCTTTACCTACCTGTTTTTGTAAATAAAGTTTTATTGGAATGCAGCCATGCTAATTCCTTTATGTTAATATATTTGGCTGCTCTTCTGCTAGTAACAGAGAGTGAAACGGTTGCTACAAGGACCATATGACCCACAAAGCCTAAAATATTTACTCCTTGACCCTCTTTAGATAAAGTTTGCTAAATCTTGCTCTAAATGCTTCTGGGCCTCTGTTAAATGTTGATCACCTGGAGGAACAGCAAAGGGAGTAGTGTCAGAGGTTAGCTGATAGTCTGATTGTCTGTTCGGGGCAAGTCCTGTGAGTGAAGCAAAAAAGGGGCAAGTGGACAAAGCAGAGGGCAGAGAACATCCCTGAGAAGAGCTTGGAGGGATAGGCTTTTCCCAGTCCGGAGGAGGTCCTGGCCTCAGCTTTTATGAAGCTGGAGCCTGTCTGACCACAGGAGAGGGCTTTCCTTTTCCCGCCCACCAATGGCTTTTCTCTTCCAATCTTCATACCACTTTCTCAATTGGTCAGTTTGTAAAATGTCATCACTGAAACCAAAGCAAACCACTCATCCGATAGCTTCAGAGAAAATTTTATTTCACTGTATTTCATCCAACAGGACGACTAAGTGCCTACCAGGTGCCAGACACTGCGACAGGTACAGAAAATAAAACATGGCCCTTGCCCTGTGGAGTGCCTAATGTATCTTTGATCTGCAAAGCCATAAACTCTTCAAACCCAGGACTTACGACTCCAGCCTTGCTCATTGGACACCCTGGGACATAAAGTGCCTAGGATTGCAAATAACTGGTAACTAATTAACACCCAGAGTCAAGATCATAAAAAGAAAAATCACCCGGGGCAGGTTTTGTCTGTTGAAGACCTATGATCCTATCAAAGGATGTTTGGCTGAGCAAGGAGTGTGCTGAGAGCACTGTGTTCTTCTAACCTGTCTTTTGCCAGAAGGCAATGTGCGTGAATATAAAGAGTCATAGTTGCCCCACTTCTTCCTACATCTCTGGTACCTGTGGTTTACGTAGGTTATCTCATTGAATCCTTACACTAATCCCATGAAGTAGGCACCACCAGCCATTTTATGTAAGGAAAGCAGGCGCTCAGAAGGGCACAGCTAGTCAATGGCAGAAGTGGGATTTAAATTCCTGTCCATCCCACTCCAAAACTATTGTTATAGTGTATTATTTAAGTAAGTTTAAGAAGGAAGGGAAAGATAAAAGCCTATGGTGGGGGGCAGGGAAAGGTGGAGAGAATTCAACAGCCCCACACCTTTTTGAAGAACTAAACACCTGAGATTTAGCAGGAGAGGTACCAAGGTGAGAGTGTCGCCCTTTTCTTTAGAAAACAAAATAGCCAAGTCCCAAACCCCCACTTTCTGGCTCCAGAATGAACCACTATTCATTCTTTCCATTTTTCAAAATTTGGGAAAAACATAAGAAGTGAAAGTCTCCTGGGTTTTCCTCCCTTCTACTCAGAGCCAATAATTCTGGTAAAGTTGATGTCTATCAAGTCCCTCCCCACCCATCTTTTAATCATTAAGGTTCTATTTGCTGACATAAGCCATCTTAGCTGTTGGGCAAGTTCACGTTCCTTCGGAGAACACTGGTGGCTTCCCTGGCTGGAGAGCGCGGGAGGTGGCTCTCTACCCCCCTCCGCACCTCACGGCCAACGGCGAGAGCAAGGCGGGCGGAGGCTGGCCCCGGCGTCCCGCCTGCTGTTTCACAGCTCAGGAGGCCCCACGTTCGGCCTCGGGAAATGCTTTTCCGACAGCACGTGCTCTTCTGACCACAGGACTGGCCCATCTGGCCACGCAGTAGGTCCCAGTAGGCAGGACCTGGACCTTGAAGATTGCTCGGATACCCCCTGCGTGCAAAAGTGGGAGAGTATGGACGCACACGCAGTAGTACCTGCTGGGGCAGGCCGAGTCTGCAGTGCACACCTCTTCTCAGCACTACATGATGTTGGGGGCAGGGACAGGTCACATGAAAGTGACCAAGGTGGGGGCATTTACACCCCGGAAGTCAGCAAACACTACACATACAGGCTTGTTGAACATTGATCTGCATGATTGAATATGCCCCATTTTTTCTTCCAGTACGAATACATTTTTCTAGTTCTTGACAATTACAAAATTACAAAAAAAATTACAATTACAAAAAAAAAAAAAAAACCCCACACCATAACAAATAGGTTATATGGCACTTTGTGTACATATGTGTGAGGTTTTTTTTACTGTACATACCTGGAAGTATACCTTTTTATTTTTAAAATTTTTTTGTTTTTGTATATTTTTTTATTGGCGTTCTATTTGCCAACATGTAGTATAACGCCCAGTGCTCATCCCATCAAGTGCCCTCCTCAGTGCCTGTCACCCAGTCACCCCAACCCCTGCCCACCTCCTCTTCCACCACCCCTTGTTCGTTTCCCAGAGTTAGGAGTCTCTCATGTTTTGTCACCCTCTCTGATATTTCCCACTCATTTTCTCTCCTTTCCCCTATAATCCCTTTCACTATTTTTTTTATATTCCCCGAATGAATGAAACCATATAATGTTTGTCCTTCTCTGATTGACTTACTTCACTCAGCATAATACCCTTCAGTTCCAACCATGTTGAAGCAAATGGTGGGTATTCGTCGGTTCTAATGGCTAATATTCCATTGCATATATAGAAGAAGTGGACTTTTTAACTTATAAGCTATGCACATTTCAACTTATTAGATAGCATCAGGTTGCTGGTCTACCAGCAGTGTGTAAAATTTCCTATTTTCTCATATTCTTGTATGACCAGCCTTCTTCATTTAAGCCAATCTGAGCATGAGGCGACATTTCATTGTTATTGGAACTGATATTTTTCTGATTGTGAGGTTAAAAATCTTTTAATATGTTTTTTATTGGCCTTTTGTTTTTTTTGTGAATTCCGTGTTCATATTTTTTTGCCCATTTTTCCCTTAGACCATCTTTTTCTCTTTTTAAATTTCATATTGATTTGTAGGAATTCCTTTATATATCCTGGATAACTTACTCTTCCTCAACTATATGCAGTATGAATATTTTCTTCCATTTGTGGCTTTTAACTATGCTGTTGTGTCTTTTGTCATGAAAAGTTTAAATTTTGATAGATTTACTATGATTTATGTTTTCTTCTTGTTTAAGCAATCTTTTCTGACCTCAAAGTTAAAAGCATTTTCCTATATTTTTTCAAAGTTTAGATTTTGTATATACATCTTTAATCAACTCAGTTTTCTGTGGGGTGTGTGTGTGTGTGTGTGTGTGTGTGTGTATGAACAGTGTATGTGTGAGAGTTAAATTTTTTTCTCATATGAAAATGCTGTTGTTTTGTCCCCACATTATTACTGAAAGACCAAAGTTTCCCTATGGACTTTTTGGTTCCTATCATATGTGAAATTCCCATATATGCTTTCATCTGTTTGATAGTTCTGTTCTGTAGACTACTTGTTCTTTCTTTTTGGCAATATCACACTGTCTACCATAACTTTATAAAAATCCTTAATATTCTATTAGGGCACTTCCTTTCTCCTTGTTCTTTCTTTTCAGTTTTCTTATATATTGTTGGAAGTTTACTTTTTTCATGTGAATTTTAGAAACAGGCTATCTGTTTATCAAGTTTCACAAAAAACCTAAGATATTTGTTGGAATAATATGATATTCCAATAATAAGATATTTGTTGGAATAATATTTGTAGACTAATGTCAAAAAATTACCATCTTTGTTACATGAAGTCTTCCCATTTGTGAATATTTTGTATGTATAAATAAATATATGTGTGTATGTATGTGTATAGATAGATAGTTTTTACGTCCTTTGATAATTGCTTTAAAATATTTCCATAAAATTGTTATTCATTATTTACTGGATTTAAGTACTTTATGGTTATTTTATAGATTATTTTTATTTCTATTGTGAAGTGGAACTTTTATCTGTTATATGAACAAATTTTGTTCATGTAGAGGAATATTCTATGCTGGTGCATAGAAATGTTACTGATTTTTATATGGTCATCTCAGTATTAACCTTTTCAAACCTGTCCCTGATCTGGGGAGCTTGTGATTTTATGTTAAACTTGATATCTGTCCTTAAAAGGGTTAATGACATTTTCTTTGGTTACTTTTTTTAATGCCATGATACATATGTGAGGGTCAAAGTTTCTAAGATGACAGCCAGAGCAAGGTCCAAAAAGTATTTATTGCAAGTTGTCTTTGCTCAGTCTGTTCATTCGCAACAATGGTTTGGACTAGATATACTTGTGTTGTCTCTTTCATCTTGTTTTTTGCCCACATAGCAGCTGTATCAGTAAGTAGAGTTCTGCTTTCTTGGGTATTTAGAAATGTTAATTCTAGTTTATGTTAACAATTTTCTGTATATTTATTTTCTTTCAGATTAAGCATATTTCTAAAGGAAATGGTAAGAATTGATTGAAATGCATAGAGTGTTTCTGAAGTTTCTTTTATTCAGCAAGATAAGTAACAATTTCTTTCCTACTTTTAACAGTAAATGCTGAAGATTTTGATGAACAAAAGGATATTTCAGAAATCAATTTAGGTGGGTTCAATTTCTGTACTATTAATGCTCTGAAATAATTTTAAATCTTGTGCTACAATTGCTTTATAGCAATTATGATAGGGTATTGGGTAACCTTAGGAGAGAAATATCTATTGGTGCTTCATTTGAATTCGCAGTTTCTGAAAAATGGAAATGTGGGAAGAGAATAATGGTTAGACCTAATTTTCTAGAGGAACTAGTGAATGCCTCATGGATCTAGAAATACATAACATGACTTTGGTTTACAAAAACTTCAGGTTTTTTGTATTTATTTATTTTTTAAATGAAAGAAAAGTAGATGATTACTCTGCTTGCTACACACATGTGTATATGTATGTATGTATACATGTGTAGTATATGCCTAGGGTTATATTTAGTAGGGGGAAAACCCCAACCCCTCTACTGGTGTATCATATTCATTAGCAGCTGTTTGCTCAGGACTTAGGGATGAGTGTAAAGGTGTTTCCATTTCAACACTTGTCTATAAACATTTTTCTTGAAGAACTCCATCAGTCTGGTCCATTACTGAGAGGAGAGAGAAGCTTGGGTTATCGTCTCTTTTCTCTCTCTTACTCTGCTTCTAAAATGAGGAGAAGCCTTTACATTCTGGATATCTTTGGTTAGGTTTGGCAAGAAACAGAGATATTTATGATCTTAAATACCTTGTGGTTTACAAAAGCTTTATCACCAGTTGCATTTATAATTGAGGTTATATGTCAAAAGCCACAGTAAAGGGGATGCCTGGATGGCTCAGTGGTTGAGCATCTGCCTTTGACTCAGGTTGTGATCCCAGGGTCCAGGGATCAAGTCCCACAATGGGCTCCCAGTAGGGTGCCTGCTTCTCTCTGCCTACATCTCTGCCTCTCTCTCTCTCTTCATTTCTCATGAATAAATAAATAAAATCTTAAAAAAAACTGTAGTAGAGTAAGTGCTGTTACCATTTTGTAGGAAGATGACAAGGAAGTTCCTTGTGGTTGAGATAGTGATTGGGCTCATCTCCAGGTCTTCTGATTCAGCTCAGTGCGATTTGAAGACTACAAAACTCAAAAAAACCATACCTAAGGGATGAATTTCTGTGGCTTTGTCCCACTTACAGGGAAGGCAGGCTCATTGATATATAATTGGAAAAGCATGAAACAATTTTAAAGAAATAGTTTGATCAGGTAAATTGGTGAATGGGCCCCAAGACTTCAGAGCCAGGCATCAAATTCTCTCTCTTTAGTGCCAGGCAATCAAGGTGTATGGACTTGGGAGGATTTGCTGTAGTTTATACAGAGTTGGGACTAGAATTAGAGTTTTATTGATCTTGCCCTGATTTCTCCAGACCAAATAATTCTTTTACCTGAGAGCCACTCTTTATGTTTCTTCTCCACCAACCCCTCTGAGCTGTGCCTCCAATGAAGAAATCTTACCATGTGGATTTTTTTCTTTCCAACCCTGCTGCCAGAATTATTAAGGTTGCCCATACAGCCAGATCCTACATCACAAAAACTGTTTGGGAAAAATCACAGAAAGGGAATTGTCCTCTTTTTGTCTTCTCTTTATGCTTCACGTTTTAACCTTCTACCCCAACATTTGTTGCCATCAGTGTTTTCATTTCAGTAAAAGCAATTCCCTCTTCTAGTATATGTGCTGCCGAAGCGAGCACGGCAATTCCCTCTTCTAGATCAGAGGCTCAGAGCCTCTGATTCTTATCTTTCTCTTAACATACTTACCATCTATCAGCAAATGCAATTGGGTTGACCATCAGATTGTATCACGGGTTGTGACTTAGCACTTTCTCTTTTCCTGCCCTGGCCTAAGCCATCTGGTCTGGCCAGGTTCTTGCAGCCTCTCAACTGCCCTTGCTTTCCTGCCCTCCCCCTGCATAGGCTATTCCTCAGAGTAGAAAGAGGTCTCCTCTGGAAGGATTCAGGCAATGTGTGGGACGCCTGGGTGGTTCAGCAATTGAGCGTCTGCCTTTGGCTCAGGTAGTGATCCCGAGATCCCTGGATCGAGTCCCACATCAGGCTCCCTGCATGGAGCCTACTTCTCCCTCTGCCTGTGTCTCTTCCTCTCTCTCTCTCTCTCTCTCTCTGTATCTCTCATGAGTAAATAAATAAAATCTTAAAAAAAAAAGGGATTCAGGCCATGTCACTTCTCTTATCCACTCTCCCAGTCTTCCGACATTGGCCAGTGATGATTGACATCTCGTACAACATAGAACACACGCCCTAGAACCTTGATTCCCAAGGTGTATTCCACAGGCAGTATCACCTATACCACCTAAGAGTTCTCTAGAAATGCAGCATCTTTGGTCTATCTGAGACCTACAGAAGCAGCACCTCCATGTGGATGGACCCCGGCAGATTCCCTGCAAATTAAAGTTTGAGATGAACTGACCCTGGCCAGCCATCTGGTCTTACTTTTTTACTGCTCTCTCCCCTACTTACTTGGACTCTTCAGCCACCCTGACCCCCTAGCTATTCCTCTACAGAGGTGATTCTCAGTGTGTGGTTCCTCCCAACCAGCAGCATCAGTATCACCAGAAAACTTGTCAGAAGTGAAAATTCTTAGGCTCTGCCCTAGACTTGCTGACTGAGAAACCCTCAAGAGATTTTCATGCTGAAATTTAGAAAGTTGCTCTAAGACATCAAGGTTTTCTTGTATCATTTCTCTCTCTCTCTTTAAAGATTTTATTTATTTATTTGAGAGGGGGGGAGAGAGAGAGAACACAGAAGGAGAGGGAGAAGCAGACTCCTTGCTGAGCAGAGAGCCCAACTCAGGGCTCGATCCCAGGACCCTGAGATCATGACTCGAACTGAGGGCAGATGCTTAACTGACTGAGCCACCCAAGTGCCCCCTGCCTCATTTCTATTTGCTTTTGCCCTTGCCATCAATACTCTTCTTTTATCTCCCACTCCATCAGATTTCTGCTTCAATGCCACCTCCTCAGAGAGGTCATCCTAAACCACCCTTTATAAAATATCAACCCTCCCACCCTTCACCACTTTTCTCCCCTATTTTTTTATTGCTCTTTTCACCGTCTGCTACTCAACATTTATTTGTCTCTCCTCCGTCTCCAGTCAAGAATGTCACCTCCTTCAGGGCTTCATTTTGTGCTCGCTTTGGTAGCACATATACTAAAACTTGAGGGCTTTGTTTTATTCTCTGCTACGTCCCTAGCATGTAGAACAAAGTCTTGCACATAATAGGTGCTTAATAAGTCTATGCTGCCCGAGCAGATTGGTCAATGAATCTCCTGAGGCTTATTTTTTTTTCATTTTTATTTTTTAGAGAGAGAGTGCATGCGTACTCTAGGATGCAAGCAGGGATATGATGGGTGGGGGAGGGGGCAGGGAAGGGGCAAGGACGGGGAAGGGGGCAGGCAGAGGGGGAGAGAGAGAGAGAGAGAGAGAGAAAGAGAGAGAGAGGGAAGGAGAGAGAATCTTAAGCAGGCTCCATGGAGTCTGACAGGGTGCTTGATTCCAGGATCCTGAGATGATGACCTGAGCAGAAATCCAGAGTCAGATGCCCAACTGAGCCACCCAGGTGCCCCTCTTGAACCTTATTTTTAATGGGTATCTGTTTCTTTGGGAAGTGCTCCCGGCTCCCCCATTGCTGCACTCTCTTACCCCTGCAGGACCCCATCTATGCTGACCAACCTAGGGGCCAGGGTCTGAATGAGCTTGTTCCTATCACTCTAGAGGAGCCCAGCTGTCATCTTCATCCCTAATCCAGACCAATGTCAGAAAATGCAGGTGTTTGTTCATGACAAGCCTAAGCCAGAGTGTGAATAGACCAGCACATACTCCACCTCGTGAAAAGGAAATTCAAAACCTGGGTCCTATTTCCCATAGGGTAGTGATATAGATGTTGTTTTTGTTTAATTTTGCTGTTATCATATGCAGAAGTTAGGTTTATGGAGGTTAAGAAATATGTGCATGAGGAAAGAGATCGTGATGCTTTATTTCATCATTAGCAAGTGAAACCATGACTCCTCTTAATACCTAAAACCCCGGTGGTGTCATTTACCATGAATGAGCCGTCAGCTTTGCCAAATGGGACCTCTGTGACCGTATGAGGCTATGATGATAACTCTCTAGCTTGATTTCCCAGCTGTAAATCAGGGGCTATTCTCAAAATGAAATACAATCCACTGACCCTGTTTGGAGTACTTTGTGTTTTACAGGGGAGGCTGTTTGTCAAACATGAGGGTTGTCATAAGAAAAGACATTCTTTCAAATCCTCATAAATTTTTCCTACCAGGATCTTCCCTTTTAAGAATCTTATTTGCAAAAACACGATGAGGCCAGAATCAAGGAATACCATAATGGAGAAAGTTTATTATGCTAAGCTCCTGACAGCAGATATTTGGAGATACAGACTGAATGGATCAATACATAGTTGTCTGATCTTTATTGCAAGAGCATCATCTTGACCTTGGCTTTGGAGGGTACCATTATTTTTGTCATGGGACAGAGCAAAACCAAGTCATTTACCTAGGTTCACAAGGAAGGATAGAACAATAGCAGAAAGGACTTTGGATAGGAAGTCAGGAGTTCTTAAGCCCACTCAACTGCTGACCACCTAATGCATTACTTCCTGTCTCAAGACTCCCTTGTGCCCCCTGAAGTCCTAAGAGGTTTGGAGTCAATGATCAAAAAGATCCCTTCTAACTCATTTCTTACTTTTAAGATTCTTGGACAAGGTTTCTTGTTCCAAAATGAAGACAAAGGATGTGATAATACACAATATTGATGGGCTATTTAGATTTACTCAATTAGAGGGAATTTTGAATTGCTTCCAAAGACTTTGACAAAAGACTAACAATGCAAGATTTATAATGGAAAAGATTAATTTTATTATGAGAGATGCCTTTCAGTAATGCTCGTTCAAATATTTCTTCTTCTTTTTAATCTGCCTCTAGCTGCAGGCTTGGACCTCTTTCAAGGGGACATCCTCCTGCAGGTGAGTATCTTCCGAAGACACAATAGCATTCCTCAGGACTGGCTGTTTTTTTATTACTAGGAGCCTCTGCTGTGTCCAACCCTGGGCTGGACACTGTGGAGAACATGCAAGAATCTAATCTATCATCTATACCCACAAGAGTTTCCACTGTCGCTGATGATGACAAAGACAGATGAAAAATTAACAAACTGTACAAAGAATCTGTAATTATCACATTACTTGTTCACCCAACTTTCCTAGTAAGTGAAGACTGAGAAGGAAATGCACCAATATGTTTAAAATGGCTATCTCAGTTTTTAGAAATTGAAGATCTTCTAAATTTAGTTCTTAATAATTTCTCTGCACTTTCCAAATTGTCTGTAATGAATTAGTATTGCTTTTGTAATCAGAATACAAACACTCTCGTTTGAATCGTATGATAGGTTGTTTGTGGTATGAAAGTTCAGCAGAGGAGGAGGCCAGGGGGCCTCAAGAATTCACCTTCCCAGTCTTCTTTGTCTTGTTTCCACAGAACTCCAGAAATGGCCTGAGAGATCCTGAAGCCAGGTGGAAGTTCCCCATTCCTTACATTCTGGCTGACAATCTGGGTAATGTTAATTGTTTTAATTAGAAGCTTTGGGTTTTACTCTTCTCTCCCCTGCTCCTCCTATTCATCAGCTTCGGATTGGGAGTAACACCAATGCATCTGAGGGTTTCCAAGCCCTGATGATTCTTTATCCTGTGAGATGAAAGGCATAACATTATATTGACCCAGTGCTACTTAACCAGTCTGAGATACAGTGCATTGAATGGTAATTTTAAAAATTACAGAGTATCAAACAATAATTGTAAAAGGGCAGAACACATTAACATGTTAATGAAACCAAAAAGCACCCTGAAGAATAAAAGTACAGAAATATAATTTGGCTTCACAACCATGAAAAAATTTTCGCTTTCAAGACTAGTTTAGCTGAATCTAAATATATTTTCAGCATACTGATTTCTTCCACTTTTGTTATGAGACAAACATTCTGAACTTTTGAGAAAGAGAAAAATCTGTATTTCATATGTTCAGAGTCCTTGTTCCTCAGTATTAATAATTTCAATTCTCTCTCAGGATAAAGGGCGGGTTAAGTTATAGTTCACTCATTGTTGGAAATAATACTCAGGGGAAATAAGTAAATATTTGAAGCCATGGTGGACCCTGGCTGACCTCAAGCAGGTGACTGACAGCTGAGCAGCCAGGATGATGCAATGCTTACAAGGCTTATACCACATGGATGGAGGTAGATCAAAGGAGAGGGGGAGCTGGGACAAGCTTGCTCAATCTTAACAGACCCTAGGCTGCTCCCACTCTCAGGAGATAGAGCTTATGTTTCCCTATTTTCCACCACTGTCATCAGTGCTGATCCCTTTTCTGGAGGAGAGTGAGATATAAACAAATGCTGTTGTTCTCAGTGATTGTTTTGGAAATTTGAGGTTTTATTCCTCCCAGTGTTTGGTGGCACACCTTCAAATTCACAGAGCACTCATATTTATTGGAATGCGATTGGAGAAACATCAGCTTTCCAGAGGTGTATTTTTTCCCCATTGCAATTTTTCTTCCTGTCTATTGCACCTGCACTATCCTCCCTTCCATCAAGACATAGACACACTCATTGAATCACCAATATGTGCTGGACATGGTGCCTTCACCAAATATTTGATTTAAGCTTCACCCGGCCTCTGTGAGGTGTTAAGTCAGTGCCTCTCAGACTTTTATGTACATAAGGCTCTGCTGAGGATTTTGTGGAATTGCAGAGTAGGTCGGGGGGTGGGGTCTCAGATTCTGCACCACCCCCCAAGTGATGCTGGTGCTTTTGGGCTGCTGGCCATAGCTTGAGTAGCAAGGTCTCTTTAGCTGCAGGTTGGTGACAGATTAAGAGAGTAAGATGGAAGACAGGTGGCCTGAAATAAGGTAGCAGCAGTAGTGGCTCTTAAGTACCCCACATGAGAATCACTTTTAGTGTAAAAAAAAAAAATTGGATGCCTAGGCCTATACCATTGCAAAAAAGCAAACATCCTAGAATTTCATATTTGTATACAATTCTTTTATTAAGTTAGATTTACACAGAGTAAAATACACAAATCAGTGTAAAAGCCAATGACTTTTGATAAATGCGTATGTAACCCATTCTCCCATCACTCCAGAAATTTCCCACGTGCTTGTACAGCCAATCTCTACCCACCTCTCCAAAACACTACCATTCCAATCACCTTTCCCTATAGATTGTTTTACCTGATTTATAGATAAATGGAATCATTTAGCATGTACTCTTTTGTATCTGGCTACTTTTGCTTAACATAGTTTTGAAGTTTTTCCATATTGTTGCAGGCCAGTAGTTCATTTTTTTTTTTTTTTACAACTCAGTAATGTTCCTCAGTAATATGGCAATTTTTTAAAGATTTTATTTACTGATTCATGGGAGACACAGAGAGAAAGGCAGTGACATAGGCAGAGAGAGAAGCAGGCTTCCTGCAGGGAGCCTGATGCGGGACTCGATCCCAGGATCCCGGGATCACGACCTGAGCCAAAGGCACTCAACCACTAAGCCACCCAGGTACCCCATTAATATGGCAATTGTTTATCCATTTTTCAATTGATGGACATTAAGTTGTGTTAAGTTTGAGCTCTTACGAAGAAAGATGGTATGATCATTCTTGTACAAGTCTGCATGGATAAATAAATATATATATATGTTATATATATATTTTGTCTTGAGCAAATTTCTAGAAATAGAATTGCTTGATCATATGACAAATATATGTTTAACTTTAGTAAAAAATGCCAAGCAGTTTTCAAAACTCGCTGCACCATTTTTCATTCTCACTAGCAATGTAGCTGTGTCCCACTTGCTCTACATTTTCAATAACATTGGTGGTGTTAATGTTTCTTAATTGCAGCCATTCTACTGGTTGCAAAATGGAATCTCACTGTGATTTTAATTTGCATTTCCTAATGACTAGATTGTTTTACCTGATTTATAGATAAATGGAATCATTTAGCATGTACTCTTTTGTATCTGGCTACTTTTGCTTAACATAGTTTTGAAGTTTTTCCATATTGTTGCAGGCCAGTAGTTCATTTTTTTTTTTTTTACAGCTCAGTAATGTACATTCTTGTACAAGTCTGCATGGATAAAAAAATATATCAACTTCTGAATTTCAATTGGAATATTTGGTCTATTTACATTTAATGTAATTATTGATATAAATTGATTTAGAAGTATTGGTTATTATTTGTCTCCTAGTTTTTATTTTATTCTTCTTTTCTTGCCTTCTTTTGGTTAAATCTAACAATTTAATATTTCATTTGGCTCTTGTAGTGGCTTTTTAGCTCAACCCTTTTGTCTTATTTTGTGAGGCTTTGTCACAGGAATTACACAATTTGTAGCCTTCACATGTAACAGTATACTTAGACTTAACAGTGTGCATTTTGCATAAAATGTAAGCATTTTACAACAGTATCATTCCATTTATACCCCTTCCTTTCATGTATTGTTGGCTTATATATATTTTCAACCACATATTTTATTTATTTATTTATTTATTTATTTATTTATTTATTTATGATTTTATTTATTCATTCATGAGAGACACACACAGAGAGGCAGAGACACAGGCAGAGGGAGAAGCAGGCTCCGTGCAGGGATCCCGACGGGGGACTCGATCCCGAGTCTCTAGGATCACGCCCTGGGCTGAAGGCGGCGCTAAACCACTGAGCCACCGGGGGCTGCCCAACAACATATTTTTATAAACCTCATAATACAGTGTTATCATTTTTTGCCCTTTAATCAGTTGTCTCAGAGTAATCAATGAAGAAAAGTAGTCTTTGTATTTGCTTTTATACTTGCAATTTCTGGTGTTGTTCATTCCTCCTGGAGATGTGAGTTCCTAACTGGTTTCTTTTCTCTTCAGCCTAAAGAACTTCCTCTACCATTTTTTTTTGTTTTAAAGTAGGCTCCATAACCAGTGTGGGGCCCAATATGGGGCTTGAACTCTCAACCCTGAGATCAAGACCAATGCTAGATCAAAAGGTCAATGCTTAACTGACTGAGCCACCCAGGCACCCCTTCCTTTAACATTTCTTGTTAAAAACAAAAACAAAAACAAAAACAAATTCTCTTCTTTCTCCAAAATAATCTCTTTACTGTCTTCATTTTGAGGGGCATTTTTTACTGGAAATAGAATTTAATTTAATAGGTTTTTATTCTTCTTTAAAGTTACAATTATCGTCTTTTTCTTTTCCCCATTTTGTTATGAAAAATCTTAAATATATGAAAAGCTGAAAGAATTGTGAAGTGAACACTCATATACTCATCACCTACATCATACAAACAGCATTCTGCTATATTTGCTTTATCTTATTAATCCATCCTGTCCATCCTTCTATCCATCTATAGATGTATTCAATTTCTGATACATTTCAAAGTAAATTGCAGGGACAGTATGCTTTACTCCAAACACTGCGGCATGTGTATCTTTAACTAAAGTCTAATATTTGTTTATGGTTCTTTTTTATGTAACTGTACATAGAGTAAAATGGATGGAGTCTTAAGCGTACAGTTCAATGAATTTTAAAATATTTATGAATCTTGTAACTTATACATTACACTTATACAATGTAAAAATATGCATGCAACTCCTATTAAGATATGGAGCACTTTTATTATCCCAGAAAATTCTCTCATGTTCGTTCATAGTTATTCTTATCCTTTCAGAAATAACAATTTGTTGTTGTTGTTTTATTTTTTTTTAAAGATTTTATTTATTTATTCACGAGAGACACACACAGAGAGAGAAAGAAGCAAAGACACAGGCAGAGGGAGAAGCAGGCTCCATGCAGGGAACCTGATGTGGGACTCAATCCTGGGTCTCCAGGATCAGGCCCTGGGCTGAAGGCGGCGCTAAACCGCTGAGCCACCCAGGCTGCCTTTGTTGTTTTAATCATAGATGAGTTTGCCTGTTCTAGAATTTCATGCAAACAGAATCATATTTTATGCTTTTTTCAGTTACTCAGTAAAATGTTTTTGAGATTCACGAATGTTGTTGTATGCATCAATAACTTTTCCTTTTTATTATTGAGTGGCATTCCATTGTATGAATACAGTATATGACAGCTTTTTCAACCAATCTCCTGTTGATAGACACCTGGGTTGATTCTATGCTTGAGTGTTTATGAATAACTTACTATGAACATTCTTGTACATGCCTGTTTTGAATATATGGTTTTATATTCATGTCTCCTGTGTAAATATCTAAAGTGAAATTGCTGGGTTATAATACAGATGTAGGTTTAGTGTTGGATCTCATTTAAAGTGCTTGTACCATTTTACAGACTTCAACAAACAATGAATGAATGTTCATTTACTCTACATCCTTGCCAAAATTCATTGTTGTTATTCTTTTTAATTCTAGCCACCATGCCGGTGAACATATAATGGCAATTAATTGTGGTTTTAGTCTACTTATTGCTGTTTTACTTTCTTTTTGTTTACTTATTGGTCATTTGTATGTCTTCCTTTGTGAATATCTGTTTAGATCGTTTGCCCATTAAAAAAATTAGTTATTTGTCTCTTCTACTTTGAGTTGTAGGAGTCCTTTATATATTCTAGATACAAGTTTTTTGTCAGATATGTATTTTGCAAATACAGTTACATTGTCTCTGGAGTATTTTCCTAACTTTTGTGGAAACTTAACTGTCTTGGGTACAAATGTTTATATTATAAATGTTACTAAGAATAGATAAAATTTCATGAAAATCTTTCAGTAGGTTTAGTGCATACTCTTGTTGTTGTTATCTATGTTGTTTCCACAAGTAATTTATTGATTATTCCACTGATTATTTATTTAATGACATTAATATAATCTTATGACATCTGAGCTGTGGAATCAGTTTATTAAATGAAATAAGGGCCAGGAAAACATAAGGTAAGTACTTTGTAAAGTGCTAAGAATTATAAACTCTTTGAGAGAATGCACAAAATCAAATGTACAACAAATACAACTTTATATAACCGAGCTTAATTTTTAACTTAGAGCTCTACTTTCAATGAGTTGATGGGATAGAAAAAAGAAAACACACATACTAAGTAAAATATAATCTCTATTCCTCTGGAGTATCTTTCCTCCCCACCTCATGCTTGTCTTACGCAATGCCAGGGTGTGTGTATGTGCGGCGAAAGGAAAAACATTTGATCATTGGTCACTGGTCCTAACCTACAGGTCACTAATAAGCCCCTACTGTTCTGGCCTCTTCAGGTTCATTAGGCTTCTGCTGCTTTCATTCCAAGTTTGGGTTATAAAAATATTTTCCAAGGCTGTTTCCAGTGCTACCTGTTTAGTCTTGTCATCTTTCCACATGTCTTGCAGGGAAGCAGGTTAACATCACATGTGCTTCTTATGCTTCCAGAACCCATAAACCTTTCTAAACTCTGCTCTCTTCCTCCAGCAAGAGGGGGTATCTTATTAGACTGGGGTAAGCACCATTCTCATTGCTTCTCTCCAAGTGCTTTATTTACATAGAAGACAGAAATGAGTTGCAATCATTTCTATCTTCTGCTCTGCAGTGTGACTCTCCTGAGGCAGTGTGCTCAGGATCTTCACTTGAATGGGGAAAGGGGGAGAGAGGAAATGAGGTAGTTTGTTTATAATTTTGTCCAATTACACATACAGGTATATTCTTATCATTAGGTCTATTTACATTATGCATTTAAAGTTCGCACTTAATGTTTATGTACACGACTAGTTTTGTAGTTTTAGTTTACAAGGAATCTACTTACTACCAAAAAATGTAGACCATAGACCTCTGTGAATTTCATGTGGTGGCAAGATTTTCTCTAAACTATGTTATGTGTATTATCTAGGTGGCAAGATCTTCTCTAAACTATGTTATGTGTATTATCTAAGATCTAAATAATGTTCACTGATATTTTTACTGGTTTCTGCAGGGCTGAATGCCAAAGGAGCCATTCTTTATGCTTTTGAAATGTTCCGCCTCAAGTCCTGTGTGGATTTCAAGCCCTATGAAGGAGAGAGCTCATATATCATATTTCAAAAGTTTGATGGGTAAGTATGAAATTTTACAGAGTATGTAATCATGCATTCTTTTGTTTATAAAACTGATACATGTCTTTCTTTTTTTCTGATACATGTCTTTCAAAAGAAGAAACTAGGAAGAAACTTAAAGCAAAATAAAATCTTTTTCTGTGAATTTTAAAATTCAATAACATTTTTAATGCCCTAGATGGAGAAGGAGTTGCTTAGACACCTCTGGGCCATAAGGAGATTTATTTAGATTCTTTTCCTGGGTTTAGGTCATGATTTAAATTACAGTACTTTTTCTAAACTCAGTTGTATTAAAATATAAATTATAAACCCCTTTTTATGGTATTCCTTTAAATTATGCTACTCTGTTGGCTGGATTTCTTTGAGAAGTTCTAGATGTAATTTGTAGTTATTTATTTCCCAGGAAAAATAAATGGTATATCAAGAAAAAGTTTCTCTTTTTCAGTGGCATTTATGTCAGTCAACCTGGGCTAGATGAGGCTGGAAAGCCAAGCTAACATCTGCCTTGATTGCATGTTTGTGTCTTTAAAGCCCAACTGGAGACATTTCCTCCTGCTGCTCCCAGATTGCCTCTAGGTGTTGCCTGGATTTGGTTGTCTAGTTCTGCTAGTGTTTTTGTTAATTATGGTTGGATAACAGAGATGAGGAAGGAAGTTAACACCTGCTTTTGCCCCTTAAGAAAAAAAATGGAAGGGATCCCTGGGTGGCGCAGCGGTTCGCCTGCCTTTGGCCCAGGGTGCGATCCTGGAGACCCTGGATCGAATCCCACATCGGGCTCCTGGTGCATGGAGCCTGCTTCTCCCTCTGCCTGTGTCTCTGCCTCTCTCTCTCTCTCTCTCTGTGACTATCATAAATAAATAAAAATTAAAAAAAAAAAGAAAAAAAAATGGAAAATATAGTAGAAAAAAAATAAAATTGTGATGACCACTTAGATACCAGTTAAGTACCTTACTTACTTGAGTAGTTGCTCTCTTGGCTCAGGCTTTTATTAAAACACAAATTTATGTACACCTAGTATGTGCCGGAAAGTATGCTAGTCTCTAGATACAAAGAACCATAAGACACAGTCTTAGATCTCATAAGGTTTAGAGTTGGCAATTGGCAATAGTGGAGAGACAACAAGGGGAAATAGTTAGATATGCTATGAGGAGTGCTCTGAGCCACAAGAAGACATAGGGGCAGAGGAGAAAGAGGGACAAAATGGGGATGGGAAGGGAGGGAGACCCAGAGAGAAAGGGGAAAGGAAGAAGAAGGAAGAGAAAGAGGAAGAGAAGAGAGACTGAAGAACAAAAGCAAACACAAACACGAATCTGGCTTGCCTGGAGAACTCACTAAGTTCTGAGTGTCTGAAGCTTTGTATGTAAGGGGCAGAGTGGTGGGCCATGGAGCCAGGACCATAAACAAGAACCTGGTCAGAGATAAACCATATATGAGGAAATCCACCATTCTGTGCATGATTTATGATATGCTCAGGTTTCCATTTTAGAAAAATTACTCTAGCAACAGTGGATAAAGAATTGAAGTGGCAGCATGACTGGTGGCAGGAGACCAATTAAAGAATGTCCCAACTGTCCAGGACAGAAATAAAAAGGGACCTGCACTGAAGAAGAATAGTTGAAATGAAGGAGCAGGACTGGATTTCAGAACTATGAAAACAGGGGACTTCTCAGAAGCTGGTTGTTAGGGGCACCTGGGTGGCTCAGTGGTTGAGCATCTGCTTTTGGCTCAGGTCGTGATCTTGGGGTCCTGGGATCGAGTCCCACATCACAATCCTCTCAGGGAGCCTGTTTCTCCATCTGCCTGTGTCTCTGCCTCTCTCTCTGTGTCTCTCATGAATAAATAAATAAAGTCTTTATTTTTAAAAAAGGTAGTTCTTAGTTCATGTGAGGGGTTAAGAAGAAAGAGGAATCAAGGGTGTCTGTTTGATTTTTGATTCAATGACTGTCAAGTAGTAACTTCATCCTCTGAGCCTGGCAATACTGTCAGAAGAACCACTTTAGGGATAAGATAGTCAATGTGTTTCTGAACATGTCCTGAGGTTCTTCTGGATCACATAAGTGGAGATAACCAATAGTATTTGCACAGTTTCTTTTCATGTGAAGATAAAACATGTAAAGTATAGCTTGGGCCTTGCCAAGAACACAGATTTTGGAGGTTCTCTGTTTTTGACCTTTTCGTCTTGTCCCTTGGCAGCATTTTAGCTTCAAGAAAGTGCCAAAGCCTTTAGTTATTTATTGAAGACTTCAGGAAAAAAAAAAGTTCATTTTCTTAACACTTTTATATCCATTTTTAGCTACCACTGTCTTTTCTCTCTCTCTCTCTTAAAAATAAAACTAAGCTAATGTGATCACTTTCCAAAAGTTCTTTCCTTCCTAGTAAAATTCTCCTGTCTTCTTTTCAGTTTTTAACTAAATCCCTGAAGTACTTGATAAAGAGGTAGGTCAACTTTGAGGGACATTCTCTGTAAAACCTGAATCTGGGAGATTCTTACTACCTGTGGCCAGGAGGGGGCTCTGTTACATTTAAATTAGGGGAAGGGAAAAAGAGAGGAAGAAGGTCAGTTGCAGGGGGGAGAAGCTGCACCAAAGTGCCCCGAATCCTTCAGGGTTCTGGTCCCCTGAAGCAAGATGTTAACTGGGTTCTTTTAGAAAGACAACGGAAAAGATTGAGAGCTGCAGAGTTGTGGCATTTTTGCAACTTACACATTTCCATTGGAGGAGGGATGTTAAAAAAAAAAAAGGTAAATAGTAAGTGCTTCCTCTGGATTTCGGATATTTCACGGAGTCAACTGATTTGGTAATGAAATGCTACTGTCAGAGAGGCAAATAGATCATGACCATGTTTGCATAACTCAGTGAGGTTACAAAAGATCATTGATTGTATTCTTAAAATTGGTGAATTTCATGGTATGGAAGTTATACCTTAACATGTTATTAGAAGATAATTAAGATCTACCTCAGAGTAGAAATCAAATCCATTAGCATTTGAGGGTATATGATATTAACAATCTCCAGGAAGGTGATGGCAAAGTAAGACAATGTGATTGTCACCAAAGAACTTGGAATCCATCGGTCTCTTTTAAAATTATGAGCAAATCTCTGAATCTGTTGAGCACTGGTTAGAGTATAGATCCTCTTCCGCAACTTAAAGCAGATAAGGAAACAATTCATGGAAGGCTTTGAATTTGCTAAGAGAGGTGAAAAGTTGGATTTATATTAAAAAAAAGACAAAATAATTGGGGTAAAAAGGGGAGCAAAATGCTGCACCATGTGGAATTTAGAGAATCTGGGAGAAGATCATGAGTCTACTGGTTTTTTTTTGAGAAGTTATGGGTCCTTCTTGCCCAGAGCCCTTCAGAAATGGTAGGTGGCCAGCTATGTGCTTTCATAACTCTGCAGATCCACTGACAGCCAAAGAAATGAATTGGCTTCTTCAATGCGGTTCTTGTTCGTGATCAAAGAACTTATACCTGTCCATTTAGGAAATTTGAAAATTCATTTAAGTATAAAGAAGGAAATTTAAATCACCCATAGCCACCACCTAGAGACAACTTAATATTGTGGTACAAAAGCAATGGCATTATTCTGTGGAATGCCCTTTGGGTTTGTGAAGGTGAGAAAGGATGCCAACTTTTACTTCTTTCTACCTGGTGCATTATTAGGATTGATTTGCCTCTGAGAATATGTCACTTTGATAATGCACCACAACTTTCAAAGCCTGCTTATTACTTCCTCCAGGAAATGTTGCTCATTTAGCCAGTCCCCTATTTTGAACTATTAGCTTATGAGGATCCTACTGATAATTTCTTTTTTAAATCAAACCTAACTTCCTTCAAATTTGTGTTCTGGAACCCTGTGAGTTACAGCCCCCTGAGAGTTCTTTAGGAGAAAACTTCCCTCTTCTCTTCTTTAAAGATGCTGGTCTGAGGTTGGCGATCAACACGTGGGACAAAACCTTTCCATTGGCCAGGGATGTGACTATAAGGCCATTATTGAACATGAGATCCTCCATGCTTTGGGATTTTACCATGAGCAATCAAGAACTGACCGAGATGACTATGTGAACATCTGGTGGGATGAAATTCTTCCAGGTGTGTAGAATCCCAAGTACTTGGGTGGGATTTGCTGTCATCTTTATCACTTGCTGGGACCAACCCTGGGATGTCCAGTCTCATCTGTGTGCAGATAGAAGCATCAGCTGGGAACACAGATAGGAAAAGGATTTGTTGGCCTTTCCTGTGGGCTGTGCTCATCTGATTATAACTGACACCAGATAAGGGCCTTAGGGAATTGTATATGTTGGCTAATTCAATGTTAACTGAAACTTAATCAGAAACTTTTGCTTTGTTTCAGTGTTTTCATTGAAAAGCTATCTAAAATGCTGTCTATTTTCCTGTTGTAGTAAACTGACATCCTCTGAGGATGTCATAGTCATTTTTCCAGATGTGAGATCACATGTAGGTCTAGGAGTCTGCATGAAGTTTAGTTGAACATCCGATGACCCTAATATATACTCAAGAACTTTCTTGGTTCTTTACCAAATCAATGATAGGTGTTTAAAAACAAAATAAAACAACAACAAAAATGAATTCTTTCATTTGAAATTGTCACTTCAATTGTGTTCATTCTGGCTGATAGCCTGAGTTCTAGTTAACCAAAATTTACTGGCCTTTCTTCCTCCTGTCTTACTCCTTCCTCTCTTCTAAGTACCTCCCTCCTTCTGCCTCCAGCCACATTATGCAAAGGATAATACAGTCCAGTTCACTTATTGTTAGTCAAGTATGTTATTCTACACATTTTTTGTGTTTTACAAACACAATTTTTGTGTTCCTTAGCTTCTTTAGACCTCCTTGGATACCACCTTTCCTAGTTGTTTGAGACAACTAAGTAGAGTGTTTTTGAGCATACCAAACATTTAAAAAAAATTATTTATTTATTTAAGAGAGAGCATGAGCACGGGGAGGGGCAGAGGGAGCTTGAAGCCTTGCAGCTGATCCCAGGACCCTGAGATCCCAGGATCCTGAGATCATGACCTGAGCTGAAGGCAGACACTTAAACCAACGGACCCACCCAGGTGACACCCCGCCCCTTTTTATAGATTTTGTTTAATTATTTGGGAGAGAGAAATTGAGAAAAAACACTTTTATTGATCAGTTTCCCAATGTGCTGAGAAAAAAAGTCAGTATTGTGTTTCTGAAAGCACCTGGTTTTTATTTAGGAATTAGTTCAGGAAGTGGAAAAACATTCTTTTTGGCAGCAAATTATTAATAAAACTTTAATGTATTAAAATGCCTCATCTATTAGCATATGTGGCTTTCACAAAGCAAATAATTGCTTTATAATTATCTGTTTTAGTTAGATTCTAATTTCATATGTGGGTTCGTATATAGCAGTGTATTTATAATGATTTTATATTTAGGGACTTGTAAGATCTTGTCATACTTTAAAATTAAATACAAAGCTCCAAAGAACTTCTGCCAAAACTAACTAATTTTGAAGTAAGGTGGATCAACGGTTCTCACATGAGGTAGGGTTAGGGATGGCTAATCATATCAAAATCACCTAAAGCGTTTCTCAATCTGGGTCCTTCCCACTACCTCATATTCTGATATGTCTATGAATGTGAAGTGGTGAGGAAAGAAGGAAAACTGTGTGGTTTGTGAAGACCTGATACAGCCAGGATTGACCCTGGCTGTATCACACACACACACACACACACACACACTTCTATCCATCTTACCACCCAACCACTGAGCTAGAGATCAAGTAATATTCTTCTTTGCCTCCCAGTCCAATCTAGAAAAGTATTGTGGGTATTCCCCTAGACATGAAATAACAGATCAAATTTAATGTATTTGTCTCCTGGATGTAATAGTGTTATAACCGGGTCTCTATAGGAGGGGAAGGAGAGTAGGGTCACTGGTCAAAGGATCTAATCTCCACTTGCAAGACTCGGGGCACTACTTGACTTTGTACATGCCTAGCGACTTGGATTTCCTACTTTCCTATACATAAACTTGGTTCTGTTGAATGTCAAATAAGGATGTAGAAAACATTCACGTTTTTAAGTATAAAGAACATAATGATTAGTGCTTTTAAAATGATTTTCAGCCAAATGAAGGTCCCTTTCTCAGAAGGAGCCAACACATTTGCCAGTGTAATTTTCAGACTTGCTCAGTTCTTGGTTGAACATGATTTACCCAACATGTGTTGCTTATTCCTATCTATATTTTCATCAGGTATAATTCCATATACCTAAATGTCCTGAACTGTTTTCAAATGACATGTCAGATCAATAAGATGGTAAGCAAGGGCAGTATTCTTGCTCAGGTAATTTATAACTTTCTTTGCATCTTGTCTTCAGTTGATGACAATCTTACCCTTCAACCTAAGGCAATACTGCGCTGGCAATGTGGTTCTGTCCTCAAATACATCTCCCATCTCTTAAGCCAGAATTGTGTTTTCTGAATCTGTTCTCTTAAACCAAGGAAAGACCTCAATTTCTAGGGTCTAGCAGGAGCCCACAGACTACAGCCTGTGGGCCATATTCACAGCCATGCCCATTTATTTACATATTTTCTATGGTTGCTTTTGTGCTACAAAAGCAGAGTTGAGCAGTTGTGTCAAAGACCATATATCTTGCAAAGTCAAAAATATTTTCTATCTGACCATTTACAAAAGATTTGCTGACTGGCCTCTGGTTTACAATATCACTTCCTCTTCTAGGCGCTCAGCTTTAAGTTCCCTGAAGGCAGGACCTTACCTGTCCTTACCACTGCCAGGGGCCACCTCTACTTAGCACAACTCCCAGTACGTAAAGAGTAGGCCCAGCAAGAATATGTTGAATAAAATTTTTTAAAAATTATTCAAAACAGAATCCTTGAATGATAAAGAATAAAGTGATCTATCTATTCTAACTTGTTAATTTTAGTGACAGTCAAGGAAAACCTATCCAGTGAATTTGAATATTCTGTTCTTAAGATTTCACAAGGAGTAACCAGGAGAGCCCAGACCAAGCTCCAGTCCTCACACCAGCCGGATATTCTTTACAGTTCTATCCCATAAGATAGGACAACCTGGGGCCAAATGCTCTGGAAGGAATTACTTTCCACTTCGTGGTTTGAGTCATTTATTTCTACAGTCCTGAAAATGTTTTGATCCCTTGCAAGTTAAGTCTCCATGAAATCCCATGAGTTGGGAGGATAAAACATTGGTATTCTCATTTTACGGTTAAAACAAAGTTTTGATCAATTGTGTTCACTGGCTTTTCCAAAAGCATTTGGAAACTCCCTCCAGCACCTGCTGGACCACTGCCCCGTAGGCCCATGTTGCATGGGTCTTCTTCACTACTAAATGCACCTGCATTGATGTCTTTGCAAGGTGGTTACATTTTCTTCTAATTGTTAAAAATGACTAGATGGGAAGCTAGAAAAGGAAAACATGAAGATGGGAAGTCATGATGAGGGAGTCATGAGCATTCTCATTAAGTTTTCCTGTCACTCCCTAAGAAGGAAATTGAAAATCTGTGAACTTCTCATTATTGAAACTGAAACAGTAAATTCCTGATGGCTAGTGGATTAAAAGAACATCTGTTTGGTTTCTCATTTCAGCATTCCACATTGCAGCATATATTATCTTACTTGCACTAATCTCATAAAGATCTTTTCCTCTTCTATTTTGAGAGGAAAGTCAATGTTCTTCTTCCTATTTTATTTTTCTCTCAGGCTATTTCTGGAAAAGGATGTGACTGACAGGATACCCCTTTCTTGGCAGTTGCTGACTTTTCCCTCTGCCCCTTGGTTTTCCTTTCTCTAACCCATGAAAGAGCTGGCCAGGTACAGCTTTTGGTGGATGAGGTACTTGCCTATTAGCAAGATGTACCAATCCTGAATATTCTCCTGAATTCAAAAATTCCTTTTCCAGCCATTTGGAACGCCTGTCTCCACTTTGATATTATATCTTCTCTTCCTTAAAACCTTACATGTACACATACACACATATTTATTTATTCCTTTATTTGTAAAATGAATATTTGACTTAAATATATACATATATTTAATAATTTGTATGTAAAATTTATATATTAATTATAGCATTCCTTTTTATATTTATTTTTGAATATATTTTTAACTTTTATAAGTGTATGTACTACTGCATAAAATACTAATATATTATTCATTACTTACTATTAATAATATGTGTTTATTTTATATATATCATACTAGTTATAAACTATGTTAATATGTATATATATTTAAATCAACTCTTCATTCTTTTTCTTTTCTTTCTTTTTTGTCTCTGGGTCTCTGCTTAAGTATCTAGTCAAAGAGGACAGGAGAGGGGAAATAATATAACTGGATTCTCTCTCTGATAGGTTACGAGCACAACTTTAACACCTATGATGACACCTTCATCACAGACCTCAACACACCTTATGACTATGAGTCTTTGATGCACTACGAGCCTTTTTCATTTAATAAGAATGAAAGTGCTCCTACCATCACGGCCAAGATCCCTGAGTTTAACACCATCATTGGACAGCGACTGGATTTCAGTGCTACTGATTTGGAGAGGCTGAACCGAATGTATAATTGCAGTGAGTACTGATAGGTCTGAACAGTAGGTAAAAAAAACCTCAAAGAGTTTCCCCCAGCCCTTCAGTTTCCCATACATTTCCCTTCACTATTTCTTCCTGTTCTAGTTAAGGAAATTGGACAAATTACATAGGCTAGTTTATCTCTAGAGTGGAAAAAATTGTAACACCCACCTCATTATAGGATAATTATGAAAATCAAAGTTGTGTTTTACAAAGTAAAAGTGTTGGACTGATGATATAAGGAGCTGTGATTGTCTAACATCTTCAGCTTCCTTTTGAAGGGTGCACCCTTATGTAACTCAGGATAAGGGATGAGCTTGAAACTATCTTTTATCCTGAAAATTTTATCCTGAAAATTTCTTTGCCCAATTTAGTTGTTCTAGAGTCATCTAGTGCTCAGAGATGGGATGTTTTCTAAGATGACTCTATTAGTCTTCAGAGACACATTTTTAAAATTCTGTTCAACATATATGTGCAGAATACCTACTAAGTACAAAGACCTATTTGGTACCTCCTTCCTGATCTAAAGGAGTTATTGGCTGACATTTACAGCAAAGTATGATGACATTTATCATTTGACTCTTGTGAGGTGGGTAGGGCTACATCTATGTTGGACGTTCTAAGACATAAGGGTGACAACAGGATTTGCATTTGAGGAAAGTCAAGAAAATGTGCTGGATGTAAACAATGTGGTCTTTTTAGCTTAATACATTAGATAACCTGAAATAAAATGACTAAAATTTTTAACCAGGTGACAAAAATATCATTTGCAGCCACAACTCACACACTTTTGGACCATTGTGCTTTTGAGAAGGCAAACATCTGTGGGATGATTCAGGGTACCAGAGATGATGCTGACTGGGTCCATGAGGACAGCACTAAGCCTGGAGAAGTAGATCACACTTTGGTGGGACGATGCACGGGTAAGTGAAGGCAGAAAGTAAGCACACTGATGTGGTCCACCAGGTCCAATTTGAATATGACAGCTTACATGTTTTGCCTCAGTTGAAATGTTAGTTATCAAACTTGGAAATCCAAACAAGCACAAAGACTGTTTCTCATATCTTAATTATTAACTCAATAAAAAGTATGCAGGTTCTGGGCATGCCAAAGAAAGATGCATTTAAATGATGACAAAGCTAATACAGGCATGTGGTTGATAAGGCATGATTTTGTAAATAAAGGTAAAATATCTAGAGCAGAGCCCTCCCATAGAACCATAATGCAAACCACATGCATAACGTGGAATTTTCTAGGAGCCATATAAAAAGAAAGGAGAAATTCTTTTTAATGATACATTTTATTTAACTCTATATATTCAAAATATTAGCATTTTTAACAGAATTTTTAAAAGATTTTATTTATTTATTCATGAGAGACAGAGAGAGAGAGAGGGGGAGGCAGAGACAGAGGCAGAGGGAGAAGCAGCCTGATGTGGGACTCGATCCCGGGTCTCCAGGATCACACCATGGGCCGAAGGCAGGCTAAACTGCCGAGTCACCCAGGGATCCCCAGTATTAGCATTTTGATATGTAGTCAATAGTAAAGTTATTAATGAGCTACTCCACACTTTCTATACTAGAACGGTATTTGAAATCTGATGTGTAGTTTACCCCTATAGCACATCTCAGTTTGGACTGGCCACAATTCAAATACTCAGTAGCCACAGAGGTCTGATAGCAATGCATTGAATGACATGGCTCCAGATAGTTCTTACGTGTGGTTTGTATAGTGAAAAAGCTGTAAAATCACACAGACCTGAAGTCTGGCTTCACAACCTGCTAATTCTAACCACAGATAGTTGTTTTTGTTGGAGTTGTTTTTTAAGTCTCTGCTTTTGTAAGCCTCTCTGACCATTCCAGGATATTGATACTTACCAGTGAGTTTGAAAGGAGCTAATGCATAGAGAGCCTCCAGCTGCAGACCCAGCAGCTTCCCTCTCCATTTTCTTCCATCTTCCCTTTCTGTCTAGAGGTTCCACTTATATTTTTATTTCCATTTTAGCATCTTTCTATTTTGTGCCTGCCCCAGAAATAATCCTGACCCTACAGATTATAATCAGTTTTTAAAAGCTAGACTGTTACAAAGTCCCTTAGTAACTTTGTGAAGTTGGCCCCTTCCCAAAAGGGACTCAGCTTGTCACCCAGATGCCAGGCCGTTGGGGTCAGAGTTCACAAGCAATTGCCACCCTTCCTCCAGCCTTGACAAAAGGCGAAAATTTCCACACATCATATTATCAAACACATAATCTCAGGTGTCTGAATTTCTTTCTAAATTTCCATCATAGCTTCTCATCCAGTCTCTTCTGTGGACTTGCTACTAGGCTAGTATACAATTCCTAGCTAAACAGAAGAGTGACTGTCATATGAAGGAACACATTAGAACAGTGTTCCAGCACCTTACTAGGAAAAGAAAAGACCATATCTCAGAAGAAATATCTAGAAAAGTTTTACCAGTCATCATGCTTCTTCCACAAGAGGCATTTAATGGGAGTGCATTCCCTCTGTTAGAGAGCACCAGTGGTGTTGAGATAGATGTGTATACTCAAAGAGCACAAAAGATCACTTGGGATAGAAGGCACCTCCCATTTGAAACCAGGAGAGATGAATGGATACCTTTGAGCTAGTGGCAGTGCCTGGGCAAGAACTCAGGTCTCTCGACTACCAAGTGTGGGTTATTAGGCTTTCATTTCCTACCCCTGAGCATATCTGCTTGGAATTCCTCAGCAAGGACCATCTGGAGATCTTAGCCATGTGAGTTCTTATTTTATTTAACCCAAGCACTCAATAATTCACAATGCGGAGAGCTCAGGCTAGCAAGTTCAAGAAAATGTAATTTTTCCAGATGTAATATAAATGATAAAGCCATTATATATTTTTAAGCTTTAAGTAGAAAGCCTATTCAAAAGCTGATGCTTGCTGCCGTCGTGGAAGGTACGATGCCTCATGGATGAGGCAAGATGAAGCGGAAAGTCATGTTGCCAAAGTACCTAGAACTGTACTAGGTGCTCACTTCATTTTTACTTTATGAGATATTTTGAGTGGATTCTTTAGTAAGAAGTTGAATTCTGGAGTACAGTTTAAAGGACTTCTTTATATGCGAGGATTGTTCTTTGTGCTTTACTCTGATGTGCTGATTGATTTTCTAAATGACATTTTCCTTTAGCTGCCTGTGTATTTGGGAGGAGAGAGTTCTGAGATATAGGAGTTGAGCATACCCCAGCTCAGTTACAAGCAGACACTTCTCACCCTTGTTTTCAGTGTTCTTTCAAGCCTTCTTTACATTCAAGAGAAATCCTCATGTAGTCCCTCAATATGCCTTGAATGTCCCTCTTATGACACAATGAAGTTGACTCTTTGCCACCGATAATGCATCCAATTACAGGCTAGAAACAGGTGAGACTGAACCCTTATCGTTGTGAATATTTCTATTCCAAGTCTTAAACATTGGAATCCCATAGTCTGTCACACAACTAGAAGATCAGCATTTTTCCTTGGAGTGAATCTCTAAACAGGAAAGACAATGAGGAAAATTGTATTCATCTCAGAGGCGCTAAATTCCATCAACCTTCTCTTTGATGGAATGAGCCTATGTCTCCTTAAGTCAGAGGTATACAGTTCACAAGCTTAGGGGCAAAGGCATCAAGAGAGGCAGTGGAGAGCTGGGCCTCCAGCCAGGGAATCTGTCCGTGGAGACAGAACAAAGACAAACCACCTTGGTTCCCTTATCCCCACAAGAGTCCTGGCCTTGGTTGCCCAGGAAATGGCTGTGGCTCACTACCCCACTTGGCAGGAGTCCGGGGCCCCCGGGGTGCGGGCAGCTGGAGAGGGGTCAATGGGCTGCTCTCACTGCAGGTGCTGGCTACTTCATGCACTTCAGCACTAGCTCGGGGATGGCAGAAGAGGCAGCCTTGCTGGAGTCTCGGATTCTTTACCCCAAGAGGAAGCAGCAGTGCCTGCAGTTTTTCTACAAAATGACAGGAAGCCCTTCCGATCGACTCGTCGTCTGGGTCAGGAGGGATGACAGCACGGGCAATGTGCGCAAGCTGGTCAAAGTGCAGACCTTCCGAGGTACCTGGAGACATTCATGGGGGTGCCGATTTGGCTTAAATCCGGGGTCCCACTCCTTCCTCTCCCTCCCCTTCCCCTCTCTTTGTCACTTCTTCTCCTCTTCCTCCTCCTTCTTGTTCCTCTCTAGTCCTCCACCTCCCTCATCCTCTTCTAAGAGCCCAGCATAGAATCTGGTACCTTTTAACCACTCAATGGATATTTCAGCCACTCGGAAATCAGACACCGCATTGGGTATTTGGGTGAAGCTGAAATATGCTTTTGGAAGAGGCCGATCAGAAAATAGAAATCCAATTATCACTGCAGCTCTGGAGACAGCCAGGGCAGAGAAAATGGGCAATTCGGGGTTAGAGCTGGAAGCAGAAGGGAAGTGGGAGCTAATGCTGCTACTGAGAGTGGTTTGGTAGTTGACAAGTGTTTCTGCATCTGTTTCAAAAAAACTGAATGAGTAGCGTTATTTAATACACTGAACTAACTTGAAGCCAACTTATAAAGTTGGAAGGAAATAGGACATGTGTATATATTAACTTCATTACCATAATTTAAATATTCCTAAATGTTATTTTATGTATTTTTTAAGAGGGTCAGTATGAAAATACTAAGCTAGGTAGTTGGGTTTGAGGGTAATCTGGGTGTAAATCGAGATCCAGGTTTATAAAGTTAAGTTTTTACATTCTTTTGTGGTGGTGGTGGTGGTGGTTCATTCACAATCAGAAAAGGAGAGGCACCCATTCCTATTTTTCCATTCAACAAAGAATTTCTCAATTAACATGAGTCCGGAGAGGGGAAACATCATTTGAGTACTTCTAGAAGAAACTGATGCTCTTGAAATGTGGAAGCTTCCTTAGAGGTCACTCTTTAGAACAGGTGCCTGAATCACCTCTACCCAGGCCCTCTTTGGGCTACCTGGGAATGCTACAGATAATGGTTTCGAGGGGTTCACTTTTCTGGCTGCAATGTGTAGAGCACCTTATCAAATGATGGATGACAGCTAGGTGCCCTTTAAGAGTTGAGAATTTGCTATGTTATCAAGGATTGTACATATTTAATGAGAAAATGAATTAGAGCCTTGGTAATATTGATGGGATCTATTATTGCTCACTTCTATATAAAGCTGGAAATGCTACCCTCATAAGCATAGCATCAGCCAAACAACCTTCTTATGCTTAACTCAGTTCCCTACACTGCTATGCTTTGAATTCCAATGAATTCAAAGTGTGTCTCTGTTCAAAGTTTCCTAGAAGTGCCATATGAATGGATTTTTAAAGTAGCTCATTCTGATACTGGCTTGTAAATGAAGCTTTTCTAAAAGATTAGTTGAATATCATTTAATGTTTATGTGATATTCAACTTAAGATATTTATAGCTTAAAAAATTTAAATATATGGACATTTTTATTATATTTTATATATGTATTATATTTTTCCAATTTGTGGAAATGTATTATGTATTATATGTAATGTATGTATATTTACAATAATGTAAATGTATTATGTATTATATTTTTTAATTTAATTTATTTTTTAATTTAAATTTTGTTAACATACAGTCCAATATTGGTTTCTAGGGTAGTAGTCAGAGATTCATCATTTACGTATACCTGTGTTGTGCTCATCACAACACAGAAAGAGGAAAAATACTTCCAAAGCGCTCTGGCCAATTGCATTTAGATTAATTGTCTACAATACTCATCTGTTTGAATTCATTTTAGCCAATATTATCCCCACTTGGGGTGTAGCATTTTTCTTTTCCTTTCTAAACCCAGTGCTTAGATATATACCCTGGCAAAATATCAAAGTAGGGGCAGATCTTTAGGGAATTATTTGTTGCTCTGGCCTGGTGGTTTCCTCTCCCTAGACCCTTAAGCAACTTTCTTTCTTTCTTTCTTTCTTTCTTTCTTTCTTTCTTTCTTTCTTTCTTTCTTTCTTTCTTTCTTTCTTCTTTCTTTCTTTCTCTTTCTTTCTTTCTTTCTTTTTTCTTTCTTTCTTTCTTCTTTCTTTCTCTTTCTTTTCTTTCTTTCTTTCTTTCTTCTTTCTTTCTTTCTTTCTTTCTTTCTTTCTTCATTCTTTCTTTCTCCCTTTCTTTTTTTTAGATTTTATTTATTTATTTGAGAGAGAGAGCACACATGAGCAGGAGGAGGGACAGAAGGAGGGAGAAGTATATTCCCCGCTGAGCAGGGAACCCCATGCAGAACTTGATCCCAGAACCCTGAGATCATGACCTGAGCCGTAGGCAAATGCTTAACTGACTGAGCCACCCAGGTGCCCCTCCTTTCGGGTTTCTTCTGCTATGCAGCACAGAACCCCATGTTCTAGAACAGCCTTCACACTTCTTACTTCAGCTTTTTATTCAAAATTCTTGCTTCCAGCTCAGTCTCAAGAAAAAAGCAAGTAGACATAATTTTCATTAGAATATGAATATCTGGAGAGTGGTAACTCCTTTTGTATTATTTGTTTTTTTAAGAGGAAGAAGAGAAAAAATCGGATGTTAGTGGGTGAGTCAGTCTTTCATAGGGGAGATCCAGCTTGTCCTGCATGTGAACATTTACTCCAGAGCCATATACTCCAGATACCATATATCTCTCTGGCATCAGGTCATAGGTTGGACCCCATAAAATTGCCATTATTTGATTTTGAGCTTACAAAATGACTATTTTTATGATTCAGCCTATTACTTGGGTATTCAGTGCAAACATTAAGGGTTGAGGTACATTTATACCATGAAATCCAGCTTTGAAAGACAGAACCTATGGAATTGAATAATAATGGAAAACAAATTCTGATTAAGATTTGAATATGAATATTAAAATATTGCATGAATATTAAAATGATAGTGTGTCTTTTTATAGCTGTTTCCCCTCGGTAGGTATGTGGCTTTGGAAAAGTTCCTTACCATGGAACTAATGGTACATATCTCATAGTACATATCTCATAGAGATATTGTGAGGATTAAATTAAATAATTCATACAAAGCACTTGGTATGCAGGGCACCTCAGTGGCTTGGTTGGTTAAGCGTCTGACTCTTGATTTCAGCTCAGGTCAGGATCTCAAGGTCGTAGCACAGAGTCTGCTTTCCCTCTCCCTGTGCTCCTCCCTCCACTGGATCTCTCTCTCTCTCTCTCTCTAAACATATATATATATATAATCTTTAAAGCATTTGGCATGCTACCAGGCTCATAGGCCATGCTTAATAAATGTTGGCTGCAGTTGTCACCAACCTTCTTCTCTGTCCTCAGGAGACTTGGACCAAAATTGGAAAATTGCCCATGTGACACTCAGAGAAGAGAAGAAGTTTCGCTACCTATTCCAGGGCACGAAAGGTGACCCCCAGAACTCGAATGGGGGAATTTACCTGGACGATATCACTCTGACAGAAACCCCATGCCCTGCAGGTGTTTGGACAATACGGAATTTCTCCTCTGTCCTTCAGAACACAGTTAAAGGGCAGAAGCTCCTGAGCCCTCGATTCTACAATTCAGAGGGATATGGTTTGGGGTTGACCTTATACCCTCATGGCAGAGTCGGCTCCAGTACATCTGGTTTCTTGGGAATTGCTTTTCATTTGTGCAGTGGGGAGAATGATGCAATCCTGGAGTGGCCAGTGGAGAACAGACAGGTGATAATGACCATTCTTGACCAGGAACCTGATGCCAGGAATAGAATGTCCTCAAGCATGGTGTTCACTACCTCCAAATCCCATACATCTTCAGGTAGGTGCTCTAAAATCTGCCCCTCAACCCGAAAGGGCCAGCAGATGTGATTCCCATCTCTATACAAGGATGACTGGGTGGCACAGCAGTTGAGCATCTGCTTTTGGCTCAGGTCATGATCCCAGGTCCAGGGTTCGAGTCCCACATTGGGCTCCCTGCATGGAGCCTGCTTCTCCCTCTGCCTATGTCTCTGCCTCTCTCTCTCTCTCTGTCTCTCATGAATAAATAAATAAAATCGTTTTTTAAAAAGAGAGAGAGCGAGATTAACATTCCTCTCACATTTCCTACTTGAGTATATCAACAACATAGTCATGTTGGAATATTAAGTTAAAATTTTCAATGTCATCTTATCTCCCTTCTTTCGAATTCACTTATCAAGCATTTATTTTTTCCTTTCTCCCGAATTCACTTATCAAGCATCTTACCTCCTCTCTCTCGAATTCACTTCTCAAGCATTTATTAAGTGCTTATACTGTGCCAAACTCAGTGCCAGTTACCTAGAATATAAGCAAACCAGGCAATTCCTGCTTCATTGAACTCAGTCTAAATGAGATGACAGATACTGCTAATCATTTATCAAATACTCAGAATTTCAGTGACTTTTAAAATCTTGGTGATCATCAGCATGTTAATGACCAATAAAGAAATGGGAAGACTTTTTTTATTTTTCAAATGAAGAGCCTTAAAGCTTAAAAGGAAGAGGCTTTCACTGTCCCTCTGTGCTCACTGAGGAAGTGACTCAGTAATGGACAATTGACCATTAAGAGCTCTGGTTCTCTGCCCCTCACTGCTCCTAATCCCGAATCTTAATTCTCTGGAAAGTGTAAATAATCTGATTTTTTTCCAATATATTTTTTTCTAACTAAGTTCTATATACTCATTAAAGACCAGTTGGAGAGTGAAGTAAAAGAGGTAATGTGATGTTATTTATTGTTTGCAGCAATAAATAACTCCGTCATCTGGGACAGGCCATCCAAAATGGGAGCCTATGATAAGGACTGTGACTGTTTTAGAGGCATCGACTGGGGCTGGAGTAGTGTCATCTCCCACCAAATGCTAAAAAGGAAGAGTTTCCTTAAAAATGATGACCTTATAATGTTTGTGGACTTTGAAGGTAATTTTGCTGATCTTCCTGAATAAGTAATCCTATGCTCTGGGGGTTTCACAGATTTTGCACTGATTTCTGAGTATCTCATGGAGGATGAAGTTTTTGTTCTGTTTTGTTTTGTTTTGTTTTGTTTTGAGGACCAAGTTCAGAAAAAAAAAAAAAAAAAGATGTGCTCCAAGAGAGCTATTGTTCAGGGACTCACATCTGTATTTTAACCGTCCTTGAGAGAAACTAAAACTCTGATGCCACCTTTTTTGATAATTTATCAAATATGAGAGTTTGGTACCTTCAGTTTAGTTTTCATCAGTCTATCTGTGCTACCTTTCTGCTTCTTTTTTCAGGTTAAATAAATAAGAATGTGATTGGACGACTTTGAAAATAAAAATAGCTAACCTGAGGGATTCCTGGGTGGCTCAGTGGTTGAGCATCTGCCTTCGGCTCAGGGCATGATCCCAGGGTCCTGGGATCGAGGCCCGCATTGCGCTCCTTGCAGGGAGCCTGCTTCTCCCTCTGCCTGTGTCTCTGCCTCTTTCTCTGTGTGTGTCTCTCATAAATAAATAATAAAATATTTTTTTTTCAAAAAATAGCTAGCATGAGAATTAGCTGGATTCAAACCACCTTTCTATGTCCCTCAAGGTGGAGTCCATGAGGGATGGAGGTGGCCCAGGGAACTTTCTCCAGAAGTAGAAGCTACTTGTAGTCAGATGTTAAGTATAGATCTTCCTCACCGCCCTTTCGTCTATTTCCTCAAGATATCACCTACCTTAACCAGACTGAAGTTCAAACTCAAAACACAAGGCTGATTCCTCAAGGCCTCATTCTCCAAGACGAGGAGCAGCAGGCCTCAAAAGAAGGTTCCGAAAAGGTCTCGTTGGAGAACGCGCTCCCCGGCAGCCTGGACCAGGAGCAGCCCAGCCGGCAGAAGCGGTCAGTGGAGAACACCGGTCCTCTGGAGGACCACAACTGGCCACCGTACTTCAGAGATCCATGTGACCCGAACCCTTGCCAAAATGAAGGCATCTGTGTGAACGTGAAAGGGATGGCGAGCTGCAGGTAGGCTCTGTGGCCAGGGGGAGGCAGGTGGGCCTTCAGCAGAGGTGAGCCAGACATTTGCTTAACCCTGGTAAAAAGTGCCGTTCTTGGGTTAGGGCGATGACTACCTCATTGGGTCACCTGGACTTGGCTGTTCCTTGACCCCACAAAGCTGTGCTCCGAGTCAGTGGGCTTAGGCTGTTGAGGCACAGCAGGGGTCCTGCCAGGGCAGCGGGGTCCCAAATCTCCTCTCTCTCGACTTTTATCCTTTGCTCCCCACCTCTGGGAGATGATCAACAGCATCTTGAATGTTGTTGGGATTTTGAACTCCACTGCAGTGCTCACAAATGTTCCAGAGCCTTGAGCCCAGGAACTACATGACCTGCCTCAGTGGGACTTAGGACCAAGCTTAACTCTTTACTGACTGCCGATGTTATTGTTAATTATTAATTATTATTTCTATCATCTATTTGTTCTGTTGTACTATTACCGTAGTTACGTTTTTAATAATGGTGACAAGAACATCTGATATTTTTTGACTGCTTGGTATGTGTCAGGTGCTGTCCTGAGCAGTATACATGCATGATCTAAATTATTCCTCATGGCCACCCGGTAACTTAAGGACCCTCCTTGTCCCCATTTGGTGCGGAAGGAGGTTGAAGCTTAGGCTAAATAATTTGTCTAACGTACCCAGATGGCAAATGCTGGAGCTGAGACTTGCATGCACGTCTGTCTGTCTGCACTGTTTGCTATATTTAATATTTATTTTTATAATGTTTATGGTTTGCATAAAATATTCCATGAAAGGATATATATGATGATGGAAGCAACAGTTTCATTCAGCAGAATAGTAACAGAGTTAGCGACTAGCCTGCTTAGCCTGCTTGGCTCAAAAAACCTATGTTTCTTCTGAGTACCTTTCATCTCCACTTTGTTTCTTCTTTTTTAAGCTTTTATTTGGAAATGATTTTAGATTTACAGGTACCTTTGTAAAAATACTACGGAGCCTCCCGTTCCCTAGTGTTAACAGCTTACATAACCGTAGTACCATTAGCAAAGCCAAGAAATGAACATTAATGCAAACAAATGCTATTAACAAATGCATTCACTAGACTACAGACCTTATTCAGATCTCTGCAGTCTTGTCACCAATGTCCTTTCTTTGTTCCAGGACCTAATTCAGGGCCCCTCCTTATATTGAGTTTCACGTCTCCTTAGCCTCCTTTAAACTGGGACAACCTCTTCCTTCCTCTTTCACTACCTTGACACTTTCAAAGAATCCTGGTCAGTTATTTTGTGAATTTTCCCTCAATTTTGGTATGTCCAATGTTTTCTCATGGTTACATCGAGGTCATACATTTTTGTCAAGAATAGCAATATGAGGGATGCCCTCATATTTGGGTGGGTCACGTGATCAGTCTGTCATGTGAGGGGCACGTGATGTCAAAGGAGTTATCCAGACTCTGTCTGGAGAATTTCTCCTGTGACTTACAGTCTGAGCCAGCGTGGACAACATATTCTTTAAGTGCCCCAAACCTTCCTCCTGAGTCTTGCATATGGTGGCCAAGAGTATCCAGTCTGGAGACAGGCCTCTAGGGATGAGACTTCAAGTGTGAAACACTTACTAACTCTGTGACCCTGAGTAAGTGATTTAAGATCTCTGCAAAATGAGGATATGAGAATGGTCTGGTAATAACCACCCACTCCGGGGCTGTTAGAAGATTGAAGTGACTCCTAAAAAGCACTTGGAACAGGGTCAGACATGCATGGCAACTGCCACTATTGCTGTTGGTGCTGGTAGCTACAAAGTGCCTGAGGCTTGGGTGGATTCCACACTGCCTCTGTGTCCTGTTCCCCCAGGTGTGTCTCCAGTCATGCCTTCTTTTACACGGGGGAGCGCTGTCAGGCCATGCAGGTGCACAGCAGCATCCTGGGCCTGATGATCGGAAGCGTGGCCGGCGTGATCTTCTTGTCCTTCGCCATCATCTCCATCCTTTCTCAAAAGCTGAGGCAGTGACCTGCCTGCTGACATCAGCCAGATCGCAGAAGCATCTTCTCTACTCAGACCTTCCTTTCTGGGCCTCAGTGCAGTTTGGGGCGGTTTTTATCAGCCTTGCTTTGAACAGACCTCCAAGGACAAAGGCCTCCAGTCTCCTGTATGAAAATTAGGGTTTTTCTGGCCCCCATCCCCACATGGTTCTGTTACCCTGCTATGTGCCCTGAATGTAGCTCATGTGTCCTGTGACAACACTCATTACACTTCATTGCCAATCACTTGTTTAATCGACTGTCTTTAATAGACTGTAAGCTCCACCTGGGCAGGCCGTCATGTACAATGTTTGCTCCAGTGCCTGGAAGCATGCCTGGCTGGTGCATTGTGGGAACTCAATAAATGTGAATGAATGAACTGATAATGAATGAAGTAACTAAGTTATAGAAACTATCATTTCTACTGCAGATAAAATATATGTGATGAAACCTACATGCTGTTTATATTAAAATCAAATACTTATTTTTCATCAGACACAATAGTATTCGTTGAAGGCTTGTGAGTTAGAAGAAGGATTCCTCCTTGCAGCAGGACCTTGTGGCATGTACATTTCTTCTCCTCTGATTCTAAAAATAGGTCTTCACAAATTCAATAAATATTGAGTCAGTACCTTCTGTGCGTCCGGTATTGCATGTAAATTTGGGGAGGGGTGGAGAGGGAGAGTTATCCATAGCTCTTCCTCAGATCTTTTTAGGTTTAAAGCATATTTTATGAACTATTCATGTATAAAATTAGTGTGTTAGCAAACTGACAGTATCTGATAGAAGAAAGTTGTAAAAAAGTAGCTTAGGTACACTTTCTTTCCACAGTTCCTAAGGAGATAAAACCATTTGGGGCAAGAAAGTTCCAAGAAAGATCAAATCAAAGATTTGAGAACTGAGATTCCCATCCCCAGTAGGTAGAGGCTCCACAAAGAGCTGACTCTGGACGTTTAATAAAAGATAATGTTTCAAGGACCCTGAGTGGTCCTGGCTTCAGGGTCCCAGCTTCCTAAGCACACACTTTATGGCCATTCTAGAAGCAAACATGCTGGGTTAAGAAGAATCCTTTTAATATAAAGGTGTGAGGAGAGATTGTAGCAGGTGCAAAGAGCACCCCTCAGGGACCGACTCCCCAGCCTGAGGGGCATTGGTATCCCCTGGAAGGCTGGTTAAAGCATGGATTGAGGGCACCACTGCCAGAGTTTCTGATTCAGTAAGTCTGAGGTAGGATCTAAGACTCTGTACTTCTAACAAGTTGCCAGGTGATATTGCTGCTGCTGGTCCCTGGACAGCACTCAGAACTGCTGCCTTAGTGGAAAATGGGTCTGGAAGTCAGGGACACCAGTCAGGCACATCTAACCAGCTGTGCAATTTTAGTAAAATCACGTGAGCTCTTGGTCTTGGTTTCCCAATCTGTCAAATGGAGTAATGGTCAACCACGTCCTCCCACCTCACTTTAACACATCCAGGGGTGCGGAGTAATAAAATGGGATAATGAGTACGAACATATTTTAGAGCCAAATGCATGCAAATGTTACTGTTTAATACTTAGACAAGATGAGACACTATCTAGCACCAGCCTAGATTTCTATCTCCAAAGACCAAACTGAAAATAAGCAGCTTTTGCCCCACGGGCTTCACAACCTGCAAACCCACATTGCCTTCCTAGCTAGGCCTGGAGAAGGTTGTGCCCTCCACAATTATGCAGTGTCTCACCTCAAAAGGGAGCTCCAGTCTTCACTCCAGGCTCCAAATGCTGTTGTTGTTCTTAGTTTTATTAGAAAGAAATGTTCTCTGGCCCACGCCTGGCTTAGATGTGGTCTGGCTCAGAGGGAGAGGCCCCCTTCCAAACTGAGGTCAGCATTGCTTATACACATGAGTTATCTCTGGAAGAAGCAGAAACTCAGATATCAAGAGTAACCTAGTATTTTGATCCAGTACTATCGAGGAAACTGATAGTCAAAACAATGATAAGAAGGTATCAGACTGAGGGTCAAATATTTTGATATTTCCCTGTAGGTTCTCAGATCCAGCAGCACATCTACTAGCTAGGTGCATCTCTGTTGATAATTGATGATCATTTCTATTGATTGATTAAGAATCCTGCACGTGATAGATGAGATATTGCATTTAGCTTTTCTTTGAGTTTGAAGTTCTGGATCATTCCAGGAGGATTAGCAGATACTTTATCTTTTAAGGTCTGTGGTGGTGATGGGAAAGTAGGCATTCACGTGAGGCTAGAGACAGAGAAATATATATTTCATCATCTCTAGGCAGTGTGGGATTTGGGATTTAGATGATTGACGTGAAAAAGGAAATTTTCTCTGTATCTGGGTACTTGGCTTCTTGGCCAACATAGTGGGAGGGGGTCAGAGTAGTTTGAAAATCCGAAAATGTCTCAAGCTTCCCCCCACCCCATCCCTTATCCTTTTCTGTTTCCTCCTCTGGCTCATTTTTGTCTGTGAACTGGTCTGAGCCAATCTAGCCATTCACGAATGTCAGGTTCTTTAGTAATACCTGGAGCCTGAGATATAAAAAGTGAATGGAACCTATACCACCTTATCTTAAATATTACAATGAACATTAACATGTTTTGTCACACGTGAACAGATTTATTATCTATCAAACCCGACAAAAGTCACCTGACCTATTTTGTAAATGTAGTAAAGTCTCTGCTCTGTGATTTTGCTTTCTAACAAACATCTTGTATTAAAGATTCACTCCAGGTGTGTGCAACTAAATAATCTGAGGGCCAGGAAGAGACAGTTGTCTACTCCAGGGTCTCTCAAACTTGGGCACCACCGACATTTTGAACTAGATATTCCGTGTTGTGGGTGATGTTCTGTACCATTGTAGGATGTTAATAGCATCCTGGCATCTGTTCACTGGATGTCAGGAGTGCCACTCCCCTAGTTATAAAAACTAAAAATGTCTCTAGATGTTGCCAAATGTCCCTGGGGAGGAGGGCAAAGTCACCTTTGGTCAGCCAATGGAATAGTCTATCAAATGAGGGAGATCAGGATCAAATAGAGTTGTATTCCAAGTTTTTATTCCAAAGTTAGTTTACCTACTGGTGGTTCGTACCTCTACCTCTACATGTTTGATAATTCCAGTTTACTGATGCAAAAATGATTTATAGCATTCTTTAAACTAACAAAAACCCTCTGGTGTGGTTTGAGGTAGCAATATTGAAAAGTTTTTGCTTTGGATGTTTCTGCAGTACAGACTTTTGTTTAGGGTCCTCCGATGCTAACTACCATGGGGATGTTGCAGAGTACGTTGGCAAGCGTCTTACCTCCTCCATCTCTGGATTACAGTTGACTTGAATACTGCATCCAGTGTAATAGGATATGGATGTATCTCTGAAAGCAAATTATAGACCATCAAACACCTTTTTTTTTTCTCAAGCTTGTCCTTTCTGATGAATTATGTCATCCATTTTATGGCTTGGAGAAAACCTAGGGATCGTGAGGTTCTACTCAGATATTTGAGTAAAGTGAGCAGATTCTAGAGAGAACAAGTGAATCAGTCAGGTCAAAGATCCATTTAATAGGGGAATCTATTGTCCCCTTTTGGTTACCAGGAAAGCTTAATAAGACCAGTGGTCTGGGGGGTTAGGGGGATTATGCAGTGTAAGCTAATCAACATCTAACAGGATGTGAAGATCTTTTTTGCTTGATTTTCTTTATTATAAATATTATTTTATGTCTAATTAGTCACCTACTTACATTTCCATGTATTTATGAATTTGGCTAAAATAGCTTTCCTATGTTATATAAACATAACATGTTTATGTTTATAAACATATGTTTTATGTTTCCTATATAAAACATAACATATTTTTTCAGAATCTTCAAGCAAAATCAATTTTCACAGACATGTATTGTGTTTAGCTATGAGTACTGTTTAGCAAACTATCATAAACCCTAATGCATGGGAGATGGGAGATAGTGGGGCAGGATGGTGGTAATCTCTAATGAGTACTGAAGTGGAAGAAATGACAGAAGACAGGGAAATACAAATCAAAACCACAATGAGACAGTACCTCACATCTGTCAGAATGGCTAAAATTAACAAGTTAGGAACCAAAAAATGTTGGTGAAGATGTGGTGAAAGGGGAACCCTCTTACACTGGTGGTGGGAATGCAAGCTGGTCCAGCCACTCCGGAAAATAGTGTGGAGGTTCCTCAAAAAGTTAGGAATAGAATTACCCTATGACCCAGCAATTGCCCTACTAGCTATTTATCCAGCTGTTTTCACTGGTAAATTTTATTTCGCTTGCTGTGTACCTCTCTCCCAGAAGCTTTTGCATGGGAAACCTCATCTCTCCTTGAGATTGGGTGTTCTGTGAGATGGATGTCCAATGTAAGGGAGAATGTGCCAGAGCTATTCTTTGGGGGTGGGTGGGTGGGGAGGAGCAGTATCCCAAAGCATATGATATTCTTTTGCGTTCAGAAGTTGTCTGCCCATTACATAAGCCCAGGTCAGTATGTCCCTCAGTCCCTAGGATTAGCCTTCTGGGATGTTGGTACTATTTACTTCTTCTGGGTCTTCCTGGATCACACTTTGGCTGGCAAAGCCAGCAGCCTCCTCTTGAATGCATGTCAGGAAGCTCCACTAGAACTTACCAGCTGGCCTCAGCAGTGGGCGCGTGTGTCAGACAGTCCTGGGGCAGCTGCAGGTTCAGCGTGGATTGAAAATGAAAACCCAGCTTGGCAGTAGTTTCCAGTGGATGAATTAGAACAAGGGACAGGTCCATCCTCATTCATCCTTTGGAAGGTGCCTTGCTGGGGAAAGTGTGAAATCCCTGGGACACGCGGAAGGCACCCATTTTGCTTCCTCAAACTACTTTCCAGACTCTTGTCTGGAACAGGGAAACCAGATGATTTGGGAGGGGGCTCCTTTTAGGTTTGCCTTTGGTTCCATAAGTAAGCTTTGGTCAGTCATGGAGGAAAGAACCAGAAGGAAGGAGCCATCCCGGCTCGGTTATCCCAGAAATGTACACCTGCCTGCAGCCTCCCCATGCACAGCTGAGACAGTGTGGCTGGAACGTTCACTCTCCCCGTATCTCTCCAGAGCTTTCTGACTTGCTTGGCTCCTGCAAGGACCAGAGCATAAAAAAGCGCCGGGAGGTAGGGACAGTGGGCGATTCCTGCGTTCCTGGGTTCTACCGCCTAGGAGGCCTCCATCCCACCTTCGCTCCAGGTTCCGGGCGCATCACAGCGCGGCCGTGCAGCCTCGGAGCGGGACGCAGGGGCGCAGCCCCCTCGGACGACCACAAGGTGGCGACCAAGCCCCAGGAGCAGCCCGCAGGCCTGCGGGCAGGAGAGGCGGCGGCCGCAGCCAGCTGTCACCCAGCTGTCACCCAGCTGTCACCCAGGGGCCCCGCTGGAGGCTTCCTGTCGGTTCCGCTTTGACGGGGCCGGCTGGGACAGCTGCTAGGGAGCTCCTCGGGGCCTGGGAGCCGCTCACTGTTCCAGGAAAACAGCGAGTGGCTGCGGCCCCCTGGGTTAATCACAAGCAGACTCCTCGCGCGCCTGGGGCCGCAGGCTGGCTGCCGGGGCAGGGGGGGGGGGGGTCTGGATGCGGGCTGATGCCCGGCAGGCCCGCGGCGCCCCGGAGGGTGCTGTCGGGCGGAGGGCGCGGCTGTAACTGCAAAGTCTTCCCACGACTTGCACAATCAGTTCCTGTTGCTTTTCCTGCTGAGAAAAAGCCCCCCCCCCCCAGCCCCCCCCCCCCCCCCCCCCGGGCTCCTGGGTTGCTTCTGTGTAGTTCAACAGCAGCAGCAATATCACGTCGGGGCTTGGCTCTGCATTAAAGAGGGAAAACCGTGGGGGTGTGAAAGGTCTCACGTCTCCCCTGCCCACGGTCCCTTTGTGCAGAGGGAACGCCGGTGACCGTGCAACTCTTCATCCCCAAGTGTAAAGGGAAAAGGTGTGTATCTGGAAAATGGAAAGATGACTTCAGCTGTGGGGGGAGACCACAGCCACCCCACAGGGTACTTGGCCATACATCACCGGGCTCCGGCACAGGCGGGCCTCAGGGATCGTGCCCCTCCTGCCTCCCTTCTTGCTCCGTCTGCCCCAGAGTTGCTGGGCATAGGAAGCTTATGAAGACTGGTTTCCTCACTAGAATGTGCTAGAGGATCACCTTAGGTATCCATTTACACAGGACATAAGGAAAGATGGGGGTGGGGGTGAGGACCTAGAACCCTTACCCTTGAGGTTGGGAAATGGGAACTAATCAGGTGCTTTCTGACTGCCTCACTTCTTTGGAATCACTGATGAGAACACAGAGAAGGGGTGGATACATCACAGGCCTTTGAGGTAATGTTCCATTATCTTAAAGTCCGCTGCTTGGCATCTGCCGCTATGAGGGCTAATTTGATATGAGTGCCCACAGGGCCAGAGCTGTGTTTGAATGCTGCTGCTGGCTGGCTGCCCTGGAAGACAGGGGCACCTGGAAGTCTGCCACATGGGCCCATTTGATGCTGGGAAAGCATCCCTCAGAGCAGGCCTCCCCTGGGAACCCTCTAATCACACTTGCAAAGCTCTCCTGCTTCCCCAAACTTTCATCCTCCAGGACCATCTGGTTTCCAGACCCAGGCGCAAAGGGCTCAGAAGGAGTCACAGTGGGAAGTTGATCCACAGGGGCGCCCCCATCCTCCCCATCCTTAAGGGCTTCTGAAGGCCCAAGGGGCTGTGGGATGGGCCTGGGATCCCATATGCACCCTCTGGGCGGTACGGGCAAGGGGCTCAGTGCTGGCCCAGGATCTGAGGCAAGGGAAAGGGTTGGACTCTTCCAGGAAGCGCAGAGGGTCTATGTGAAGGTGTGTCTACCTATGTGCTTGGAGGCCCTAGAAGAAAAGTCATGTTACACACGGGATTAGTGGAAGGAAATCTTCAGTCAGTAATTTGTTTTTAGGACTACCTATTTCCTCATAGGTACCTGATGAACCATGTCCTACCCTTTCTGATCCAATGTCCTCCCAATGACCCCCCTCGATGCCCAGGGCTTAGAATTCCCCTGAAATCCCTTTAGGGTCACCAGAGTTTAATGCCCCTTATGGCTCTCTGTGGTCAGCCTCTATCTGTCTTTCAAGGAGATATTGGAAATAATCTTTTGTTTGCATAATACTCGACAGTTTACAAAACCTGTTTATGTCAACCATGGTTTGTGAGCCTGACAACTGCTCTGGGTGGTAGTTAGAATGATCCCCATTTTTTAGATGAGCAAACCAAAGAACAGAGAGGTTTAGGGAAAGGCTCAGGTGAGTGAGGAAAAGGGTCTTCCTGTTCCAGGAGCTGCATTCTTTCTGCTATACCACACTGAGGAGAAAGCAGGCTCATTCTCCATGAAAGAAGGCTAACGGCGATTCCAGACACTTCCTCCTTCCTGGGGAAGATGTGGAACTAATTTTCTGGGACAAATGCCCTATGCTTGTCAAAAATCTCGGAGGAGGGTTTTTAACAGGGTGGCTTTCAGGCTAGCTTGGAGGGGCAGGAGTTATGTGGAAAAGAAGTATTTGGGGAGAGAAATTCTGGATTTCTACCCACCCCCAAACCCCCAGGATGTGCCAGGTCTCCGCACAGACCAGCATGGATGATGTGGTACCTGCTCTGCTTTAAATTCATTCTCCTACCCTGCTCTCGGTATACAGAAGGCAGATAGCAGAAAGCATTTGTCTCTGGTTTATGCTCTAAAGCTGTGTTGTGGGGCACTTGGATGACTCAGCGGTTGAGCGTCTGCCTTTGGTTCAGGTCGTGATCCCGGGGTTCTGGGATCGAGTCCCGCATTGGGCTCCCTGCATGGTGCCTGCTTCTTCCTCTGCCTGTGTCTCTGCCCCTCTCTATCTTTCATGAATAAATAAATACAATCTTTAAAACAAATAAAGCTGTGTTGTTCAATGCAGTAGCCTCTAGATACATGTGGCTACTGAACACTTGAAATGTGACTGGACAACGGAGGTGTTTGGTTAGTGAAAAGTACATGCTAGAATTTCAGTACTTAGTACAAAAAAAGGAAAGGAATGTTCACTGTTTCATTAATAAGTTTACATTAATTACATCTGGAAATGATAATATTTTGGATATATTTGGTTACATAGGAATATTACTGTAATTAGTTTTAACTTTTTACTCCCCTCATGGAACCTGACGTGGGACTCGATCCCGTGTCTCCAGGATCACACCCTGAGCCGAAGGCGGCACTAAAGCACTGAGCCACCCGGGCTGCCCAACTTTTTTACTTTTTTTTTAAAGGTGGCTACTAAAAATTTAAAATACACTCGACTTATGATAGTTCCTCAGACAATGCAGCTTACCTGGCACTACCAAATAGTACAAAGAAAGCTGCAGTCGTTTTTACATAAAGTATTCATAGGAAGCATGCTTTTCTTCCTGTTTATATGAAGGAAGCAGAAACTTCATAAAGTCAGGGGAGAAAAGTCTTCAAAATACAAAAATAAACATCTTCCTTCTGAATGATGTATGCATTACCTTAGAAAGAAAAAAAAAAGGTGCAAAAGAGCAGAAGAGTCCAAACAAGCTTCTATGACGAGGCAAGCATATGAGAGATGTGTGGGTCTATTGAGGAGGAGATGTTCCCAGGGCCAGGCCACAGCACTTCATGGGAAGCCTTGAAGGATGAGAGGTGCCCAGCACAGAATGAACATTTTGACTTTATTTTTAAGATCTGGGAGGTGAGTGTTAACCAAAGCTTAGAGGACTCCCTGGCACCTGTGTTGCTTAGGGGTCTCTGATCTGTTGGCCTAAGTGTCAAGGGAAAATCAGCTCTTGGACTCACTCTACTTGGCACACCAGACACGAACCGTGCTGGGGAAGACTGTCAGCCCTAAAAGTTGATATGCCTCTTTTCATCTGGACAAATCAGACTTTTCCCAAACAGCACCCTTTCCCCGAATTCCCACAGAGCTGGATGCCATCTCCCTGGGCAAGGTGACTTCTTTCACATTTGTGTATTGAGCAAACAGAGTTAACACTATAGTACTTGCATCACATGAGCTTTATTAGTGGTCCTGCCAGAGAGCCTTTAAGTGTGATTACTGCTGTGGATAAAAATGCTTACAGGTCGCATAGCCACAGCTAAGGCCTCATACAGAATCTACAGAGCTGTGTTGAATCCTGCATGTTGTTTGCTTAAACCATCTGTTGAAAAAGCCTGTGTGAGCCTCTCTCATTAACTTGGGCAGGACTTGTAAATACATCACTCCCAGGAGTGGAATCCATCATATGGCAAAGGTGAAGGAATGTTGTAGATATAATCAAGGCTGACTTTGAGTTAATCACAAGCGTGATTATTTCGGACCTAATCAGGTGAGTCCTTTAAAAGAGAGTCTAGAAACTGAAGAAGTCAGAGATTCAAAGCTGCACAGAAGTCCTGTTGACTTTTAAAAAGCAAAGGACCATGTTGTGGAGAAGGCCACATGGTAGGGGATGGCAGGACACCTCTGGATGCTGAGGGTCTCTGTCCTAGACCTACAAAGGATGGAATGCTACCCAACAACCAGTGAGCTCATCTGAATGAATCCACAGCCCTGGCTGCCTGCCTAAGTTCCACCTGGTAAGTACCTGAGCAGAGGACGCAGTGAAGCCATGCCCAGGCTTCTGATTGCCCCCCAGAAACCATGTGACAGCAGGTGAGCGCTGTTTTGAGCCTCTATGTTTGTGGTAACATGTTACAGAATGATAGAATATGAAAACAGGCAACATGGGCCCATGTGGATGGAATAATCTGTTGCTCACAGAACTCTTGGGACTCTGTTTTCAGCCATTCATGAAAATTCCAACCAAGCCACACACAAATGTTAGAATAGCTATTTGTTTATTTTTTTCCTGGACATTTAGGTGCTGAAAGCTTTACTTCAGGGTCTCTCGTTTCAAACCTCTGTAAGCTTTCCATGCTGCATGGGAGTGTGGACGGTGTGAGGAAAGACGTCAGTGCTGTCAGCCAACTGAGCTCAGCTGGGAGCTTCCGGTACCACCCACCCCCATGCCCGGAGAACCAAAGCAACCATTCGCTGGGTGGAGAGTGGAGTTAAATCCTGGTGGGATTTCTGGTAGGGAAGCCTGCAACAGCAGCAATGGCCTATTTACAAAGGAGCAGACAATTTATAAAAAGAAAGCTTCACGAGATCTCACTAGATATTTTATTGTTATAAGCATGGAAAGGACACATAGCTGTGTGCTGACATACTACTATGACATGATTTAATATCCCCAGTCATAATGTTAGAAACCTGTAGCTTCTCATTTCAAAACTAACATCTTTCAAATGAGACACGATTTTCATTGACTTTTTAACGATATCACAGAAAGATAACACCCACTGTAAACCCCTCCTTTATTTTGGACACTCAGGGAATCAGACTTCCATTGGCCTGGGTCACCGGCTCCCTTCGGGATGCACAAGGTCTATCTGACGTCACCTTCACATGCCACACATCAAAGGCATTCCATCTACATGGGATTTCTGTGACCATACTGGTCTCCCTCTGTCTTCTCAAATGGTGGGACTTTCTGTCTCCCTCCCCTCAGATAACTCCACCCCCTGCCCCTGTGCCTACGGGTTGCTATGATCTTTCTCCTCTCCGTGTCACTTTTGTTTAACCGTCAACACTGATCTCTCTGAACTTCTCTACACAAATGACAAAAGGCTAGGACTTCTCAGTGTTTCTTCACGTCTGGCTTTAGCAACTTATATCCTGAAAAGCCCATGGATCTTTATTTACTTCTTTCTCCATATGTAAGAAGTAGGGAGGAGGATGGTGGACACATGACTACTTCAAGACATGACCTGTTACACGGGACTTAACAATATTCCCAAAGAATATTTCTGTAGTTTATATTAATTGCACATTTGTGAATGCTTTAACCTCACAACCTCTGAAGCATTGGCACAGATCCCTTTGCAAGAAATTGACTTAATAGAAAGCCTTTTAATGCAAGTAAATTTTGGCCCTTGGAACTGACTTTGTTCACCAAGAGGGGTCCGGAACATGAGGAAGCATTGGGCACGTTGCAAGCAGAGCAGACCACACAGCTCACTTTGTACCAACATCAGAGCCGACATTCCTTCTTCCTCTTCCTTAGAAATCTGCTGCTGAAAGCTTTGCAATCACTGTTGATTGTGAACTAATGAACACAGGACTAGACAGGACTCCTGCTTTCACAAAGCTCATGGACTCATGGACTGCTCTCTTTTACAATTTTGAATTCTATTATTTTAGGATATTCTTGGCAAACGGCAGTGGTTGAGCTATGTATCTTGCAGTTGAGCAGAAAACCAGTAAGAATGTCTCTAAGTTTTTGTTTTCGTAGGTGTTCTGGAATTTGGATCTGGTGTTGTAGCTTGAAAGCTACAAAGTACATGCACACGCGTGTGTGCATGTGTGTGTGTTCGGGGTAAGGGAACATGTGTCAGTTAATGCACATGGGCAAAGGGCCAAATCCACATCCTATGAACTCTGCGAAGGTTCCTGCCATTATAGAGGTTCCCCTCACAACACAATGCTTCCCATAGGATCCCTTCGTGGGTGGAAGTTCAGTGTTTCTTGCCCCGTTGTGTTTTTGAGCTCCTCCTGAGTGCCATGCCTTCTTCGGCTGATCATGTCAGGATGGTCGGGCTCACACATTGTGCTGTATAACCCTGCCTCCGTTATTCCTGAGATTACTCCAGGCCATTCTCTCTCCAACTTCTAATTCTCATTCCATTGACCTCTAGCCTAGCTTCTGGCTCTGTCTCCTCCGTACTGAGTTCTGCCCAGAGGTGACCATCCCTGGAGAATTTAATAGCTTAATCATTTCCTTTTGTGACAATTTCCAGAAAGTGTGGGAGTAGATGTCTACATCATTTGTGAACATGTAGAAAAGAAGAGCTTATTTACTTGCAACATTATGAGGACTTCTACTTGCCCCACTTGCTTCGCCCCCTGAAGAAGAGAGGCAGAAGTAGAATATAAAATTAAAGATAAAAAGAAGAGAGGTGAAGGAGTTAAAATATTAAAAGGAAACTCTTTTGAAACTTAATAAATAAAAGGTTGCTACATCACAGCCTCCTTTGTCCTACCTTCCTGATGTTTAGATCTGTTCTGGTTCTCAGTTCATTTGAAGACCACATGGCCCCCATTTCCCGAGTAGCCCCACATTTTTATTCTGCTTCACTGCCTCTCTGGGATCAGACTTCAATTTGGAATGTATGGTTGCTGTGGCTACATCACATGCTTAACTTTAATATGGATGCAATTTTAATAAATATTTGTATTTTTATGAAATGCACACACCAAAAGAAACACACACACAATTTGGACATAATTCACAAATAATCAAATCCTTGGGGGAAACTCCACCATCTGCTCATCAAGGTAAAGCATCACTGGGAGCAGAGAGTAGCCAACCATAACATTTCATTCCAGAAGACTTCCAAGTGGTTGGAACAAACACAAATTAGACAGTACAAAACTCTTAATGTATATTGGTCTTGGAACGTAAGGGCTATACCACACACCAAGGGCCCCTAAATCCACAGTAGCAACCACAATGATAAACAATGCCATAAGATTATTAAAATCTATTCTATGATGCACAGAGAAGTACCTGGTTAAAGCTGTTAAATATAATATACGACAGTCAGGATCTGTTTTCAGTGCAATATATCACATTTATATCACAATATGTCACATTTGGCAAGTGATGGATATAAAAATAGATATTTTTTGCCTTCAAAAAGTGGATCAGACCAAAATGTAAGGCTGCTCCAAAAAACGGTAAAAAATGTAACTAGCAGTTGGATCTGCTTGGATCTGATAAAGCACGGCTCTCCCACTTCCTCTGCTTGCTCCGTCCACTGAGCTCAAACCTTAACATGCACCAGCATATGTGTGTGTGTTTAGCATCAGGAGAATTACGTCTCCTTCCATGCATCCCTTGAAAATATTATTATCCACTTGAAAGCATCCCAATGTTAGAATTGCCTCCCTATCTCTTCCTGGTGCCTTTTCTTTCTTTCTTTTCTTTTTTTTTTAAATTTTTCTCTCCTAGCTAAGAAAATACCAGGAAGACACCAAACTTTCTCCATGGCTCATTTCAGTTTCCATTTTTGAGTCACTTTTGTATTCTCCATGTTACAGTATCAGAATAATTAAGTTAACATGGAAATTTTAAACTGTGGCTCTTGATTGTTTTTCTCTATTTTTTTTCCTTTTTTCCTGTTTCCTTCTTTTCTTCCTTCCTTCTTAGAGTTCACTGAAGTATTTCCTAGGTCCTAGCCTCATGCTTATTATTTTAAAGCTTATGCTTGTGCCCAACATGTGAAAAGTAGAAATGTCTCTTTGAATTTCTATTTTACAATATAGACAGGGGCGTTGGGCCTCTGGGGGCTTGAATTTCACTTAAATACTGTACATGTATAGTATCACACAAGGGGTGGGGTGGGGCAGCAAATAAACTCAACAATGACTTTTAGTCTGTCTTTACAAAAGGAAGCTTCTTTTCCCTAATGCAAAAGTCTCTTCAGCATTTGCTCCAGGAAGCCTGCGGAGAAAACATTTTACCCATGGCTTTGAAAGGATTTTTTTTTTTCAGAGCATATCCGCTGTCCTTTAAGAAGTCACGTGGGTAGATTTTCCTGTTCTTAGTTGAGCAAGGAGTAAGCACTGGATGTGTTTTCCAGGGATGAGCTGGTTGTTTCTGGGGTGGAAACATTGTACGTTCCTAAAAAACAGAGCAGCAGCTCAGTTTTAAGGACAAGACTTCATGCTTGTTGTGGTATGAATCTCTCCTGCTGGCCTGAGGGAGCTCTAGCTCAAGAGCCAGGTAAGCTCGGCCATGCCTGGAAACAAACCCATGCCTGCCCTCTGCCCAAGACCCAGAAGTGCCAGAGAACAAACAAAGCTGTCGTTCTCAAGCATGCGTGGCAGCCGACAAGACAAGCACTAACTACTTCACATCAAACCAGCAGCCAGATTTCTACAAAAGACAGGGAGATGTGAACATGGGCAGCCCTCCACATGCCACCACATGCATGGGCCTGGAGACATCCACGTGAGGGAAGCTCCTTGGTCCCCTTGGGTTGGGGTGACTTATGAAAGCCTTTGGGGGGGACCCAGAGGCTGAGCTAGAAGGCGAGGGGGGAAAGGGGAAAAAAGGAAAGAAAAGGAAAGAAAAAACGAAGAAAAGGAAGGATTGGACAAGAAGCAGAAGTCAGGGGATGCCAACAAAGGTGCAGCGGAGGGGGCAGCCATGGAGCAACCACATGGGCTGGTGTCAGCAGGAGGCAGGGACTGAGCACAGAACAAGTGGGGGCGGGGTGCCCACCCTACCATCAGATTGGTGAGCTGCCACTGCTAACAAGGTTTCCATCATTGACTGGGGGTCCCTTTGGGGCCGCTGACAACATAAACCAAAGTTACAGTGATTATGGGACCCTCAAGTGGGCCAACCCAGAGCTGCATTAATGACTCTCGAGAAGCCATCAAATGGCACTGACTGGGAATCTCAGGCCCCAGGACCTCAGGAACACAGCCCTAACTCCAACTTCCATCGGACTGATTCAGAAACAAAGAACACACTTTATTGGCCTTATATATTGCATAATTCTGATTCCGCTGAGAATCATTTAGTGACCATGAGGGGCAAGTGCAATGGTTATACTATACCCTGAAGATTTGATAATTTCACAACAGGCCTAATCAGTGACTTTCAAAATCAAAAGTAAAAACCTTCCACTTTCATGAGTAATGCATCAAACACCAAGTCCTCTGGAGTTTTTAACAGTTTTAACAATAGGCATTCTCCAAATATGATTTTATAGGAAAAGCCTTAGTCTGGAATATGGACACAAGTCTAGATTCTGCATTTGTGAGATCTGTTCATTTTCAAGAAGCTGGAAGCAATTCTGGTGCTTATTTTCCTGGGGGTGGGGGATGGTGGGCAGAGGTTTCAACTTACCAGAATAACTGAGACCCATTGCCAAAGTCATTTACTTCATTTATTTGATACCTCCGAGAGAGCAATTTAAATGTGCATGTTCCTAATAGAATGGATAACTTGGGTAATTCCTCTTGCATATATGCACAATTTTGTAAATGTCAATGTGTACAATAAGTACACTCCAGAAAAAGAAAAGGAAAAAGGGGGAAAAGAAACTCACAGTATGTGATCCTATAGTAGAGCTTTCTAAATATATTTTTTGCTGCATCTTAACCCATAAACATGAACTTCCTATTCCTATTTAACAGGAATAGCAAAGAGCTCCACATTTGACAAGGCCAACAATTTATAGTTCTAATTTTTGTGATACAGTTTTGACAGACAGCTCTCCACAGGCTTGTCTAGATTCTCTAAATCTTAGCCTTCTTAAGTTATTATTAGCTGCCCACTGAAGGCAGTTGCCCTCTGTGTCAGCCTCTTGGTGGTTTGGGAAAATGTAAGCCAGCTCCTGTATTTAACCTCTTGCCCCTACCCCAGATGAGGCAATTGTCAGTAAATGCTGTAAAGTGGGGAGTGGGAAGGTGGGGGTGTGAGATTCCCCATTAGGGCATGTTTGTTTGAGTCAACCCAAAGTTAAGTGCTCTAGGGAGTGACCTAGAAATCACTACGTACCTGTTTTTCCAAATAAATTGTTAAATCTTCTTGATATTGGAGAACTCATAGAAAATACTGGTGTAGATGAACCTAGGGATGTTGACTAAAAAAAGAGAAGAAAGACAATTACAAAGCAAACGTTAAACCACAGCCCTGTTTTCTCTAGGATGTTTCGTTTGCTGCCCTCTGGTGGTCACTGCCTGCATCTCTCATTCCACTTGAAAGTGAGAGCCTGGACCAGCAGGAATTTCTACTTCACACAAATTGAGCAGGAAAGCCGCTTTGAAACACTGGACTCTCATCAGAATTAGGAAAATAACTATCAAATACATGTTTTGCTGTTCGATAGGGTTTGGTATCTTCCGACATGTGAACACAGTCAAACACGTTTGAGTGCAATAGTTATTTTCCAAAACGAGCTGCAGAAAATCTATTCATCGTCATCCCTCACATTGTGTTCTCTAGTGCCCTAGGAGATTATTATTGCCCTAGGAGATTTCTTGTCTCTCACTGAATTCTTTTGACCTCCAATTGGTATTATCTGTGCTATCTGATCCCTCTTTAAAGATGTGGGACAGCATCTTAATGACAGTTCTGTGGCTGGCTTTAATAAGCAGAATCAGGTGTGAAGCACAAACAGTGGAATAATCCATGCTGGCCCTGGATGTGGAGAGAGAGGTTGTCAATAGTCTCTACAAAGGAAAGACTTACCTTTGAGTGCTGAGAAGACCATCTTGACAGTGAAAACTTCTTTAGCAAGGCTTCCTGTACCTGCAATTGTTTAAAAGAAGGCATCATAAGTTCAATATGCCACAAGCACCTTTGACTTTTCTAGAAGCATGAAACTGTTATTGTTCTTACCTTCTGATCCCAGAGGCATCCAAAGAGCAAAATGAATAATCCCTGGAAAAGAATTGGGAAGAGGTGGGTTTTAATCATATTCTATTGCCCAGCAAATAGGAAGTACTATTAACCTGGCATTGAATTTGTACTACCTCTCCCTATATCTGTATTTATGGAATGAATCCAATAGATAGTAACATAAAAAAGGTTACAGTAGGTCCACACCAGGGGACCGTAAATATTATAATGTTATAAGGATATTATTTTATTTCCTTATCCCCACCCTCCTTGTGGACTGGAGGACCTGCTGGTTGTGCTATCGAATACACCTCTTGTGTCTACAGTAGTGCTCACGTAGTTGTGATGGGGACCTGGGGCACTGGGTGAAGTAATCAGCCCCTTGTAGTCAAGCCATACTATAAACTTCATTAGACATGAGCCTTATAGTTTGAAGCCATGAGCCCCAAGGCAGAAATGTGGATTTGTGTGGCTTTAGCATGAGCATTGGGGGCACTGTCTCAATTTCTTCTCGCCAGCACATGGGGGCCTATGATTACCACCCATGTGCTGGTTGAATCAGAACTAAACATTCCTTTCCTTGTGCTCCAAAGCCTTGCTGCTTGTACCTCTGCTAAAGCTCTTCTGCCAATGCAGCTTGTATCATAGTTAGTTATGTGCTATAAGAGAGCAAAGAGTGTGTCTTTTTCATTTTGGTATAATAGAGCAGAATGTCTACCTTACACAGGGCATTCATTCATTCTCCAGCAAATGTTTCTAGAGAACATACTATGTGGTACATGGAATTCATAGTATTTAACAGACAGTTATTGAGTGCCTACTCTGTGCAAAAGTCTTTTTTAGGCACTATTAGGGATATAGTGATAAATAAGATAGATGCCACTCCTGACTTCGCAGAGATAGAGCTCATTTAATACTTGTGGAAATTAACTAGAGAGATTACCTGGTTTAACAGTGGTATTTTCATTTAGGAGATCATTGGTGGCATCATGATAATGTTGGATAAATAGAAAAATCCTGTGTAGGGAAGGGACTTTCCTCTTACTTGTATTTTCAGGGCTTTTCAAAGTAAGTCATGCATGCAGCTAAATTATAATGCAGGTGATAAGAGGTACAAGGTTCCATGGGAGCAGAAGAATCTGTCCCTTCTAGCTCATTGAGTTCTTGCAATTCCCGCTCTTTAGGGCTAGGGCCTACTCTGAACTAAAATCCTTCCCCATTCCAACCTGTGTTTGTGTTTCTATCATTAATTTGTCACACCAGTACAGATACTTCCTGAGAACCTTGCCCTGCAGAACTTACCTGAAAGGCATTGAGGAGTGTAAATATAATATGGAACACAGCATTGCTTCCTTGGAACACAGTGGCAAGACCAAAACCCCAGGTGAGCCCCAAG